>NC_034438.1:42587454-42753163 GCF_002078875.1 Numida meleagris | reverse complement strand
CTCTTTCTTTCCCTCTTTCTTTCCCTCTTTCTTTCCCTCTTTCTTTCCCTCTTTCCCTCTTTCCCTCTTTCCCTCTTTCCCTCTTTCCCTCTTTCCCTCTTTCCCTCTTTCCCTCTTTCCCTCTTTCCCTCTTCCTTCCTTCCTTCCTTCCTTCCTTCCTTCCGTCCTTCCGTCCTTCCTTCCTTCCGTCCTTCCTTCCGTCCGTCCTTCCTTCCGTCCGTCCTTCCTTCCGTCCGTCCTTCCTTCCATCCGTCCTTCCGTCCTTCCTCCCTCCCTTCTTTCCTGCCTCCCTCCCTCCCTTCCTCCCTCCCTACCTTCTTCCCTCCCTTCCTCCCTTCCTTCTTTCCTTCTTTAGAAAAAGGAGAAACCAAAACCAAATCGAATACTGATTTTCTCAAGCAAGAGCTGTACACCCTGCAAGGCTGTTTTTCTTGAGCAAAAGCTTGGTGAAACCCTAGTAAAGCCAACAGAGCTTGTGATCATTGTTCTGAACCTTGTTGTTTGCAGACCACAACATATTTCAGCTCCATTCTGAGCTGGAAAGTCTGACTAGCCCCCAGAGTCTTGCCTTTCATACACCTCCTAACAGCATACCATTCACATTAATAACTTCCTGAAGAGCAAAGTGGGCAAGATAGTAGCAAAAGCCCACTTACGTCAACACTGTGTTGAGGAAGTTTCAGCACAACAGATCAGCCCACAGGAGCACACCTGCTTCTGCTTTATGTCTGCTCTTCTTGCAGACTCTGGTCTGAGTCCCCTGTGCTTTGTGTTCCTATCCACTGGTTGACGTATGTCCAGGAGTTAGATCATCTGACTCTTTCATAGATTATCTTTCACTGTGCCCCACACAAACATAAATACTTCTAGATCTTGCTCTGGAAGAACAAACAATGGCATGACATCAGATAGATAAAATACCTTTTTGCCTTTGAAGAACATGAAAAATGTTGTATACCTTCTTGCTGTTGAAAAGTGATTATATTGGCCTTTTTGTTACAGATACAGACTTACTGTTGTACTTGTCTAACATCTACAGTATGTAACACTGCTTTAATCCACTGATCACATATCATAGTTTGTCTCTTTTCAGTTTTGTTTTTCCTTGACCTGTAACTTTTGGTGTGGAAGTATAGCCAAGTTTTAGTTCTGCCTTTTTATTCACCTCATTTTCCACCTGCACCTCCTTTCTAACCCACTCCACTTCGCACCCTCCAGCCTACATCTGTCAGCTGAGCGGCACTGGTGATTTAAGATCAAACTGAGTGTTTCACTTGAAGCAGAATGCTGATCTCCAGATGCTACCATAATGGCATTCTCCCTTCTGCACGAACAGACAGTACCAGCGGAACCTGACTGCACTTGTGAGAAAGAAAAGGAGAGGAAGTAGGCTGAAAAAGGAACCGTGTTTCACCATTAGCAGCCAGAAAGAGGCCAGAGTTCCCTGCAAAGCTGCAAGTGGCCTGGAGGCAATCTCAGAGCTGCAAAGACCTTAGAGCAAGGCTTCATGCTGTCCTCAGCAGCATAGTCAGGCAGTCTCACACAGAGCTCTTGCCAGCACTTTTTAAGCACACTGTATTCCAGATCACCTTAAACTGAAAAGTCCAGGGCTGACTTTCTAAAAATGGAAAGAGGAGGTTTAGGGGTGACCATATTTCTCTCTGCAAACACCTGAAAAGAGACTGTATCAAGGTGCAGGTTGGCCTCTTCTCCCAGTTAACAGTGATAGGACTAGAGGAAATGGTCTCAAGTTGTTTCTGGAGAGGCTCAGGTTGGATATTAGGAAAAACTTCTCAAGAGGAGTGGTGTGGTATTGGAAGAGGCTGCCCAGGAAGGTGGTGGAGTCACTGTTCCTGGAGGTGTTTTAGAAATGTGTATATGTGGCACCTGGGGACATAGTGGGCATGGTGCTGATGGGCTGATGGTGAATTGAACTAGGTGATCTTAGTGGTCTTTTCCAACCTTTATGGTTTCATGATTCTATGGATTCTACTCTATGAAAGAAAGTAAAACCGATTTAAGATTAAAATATGTGAGACCATTTTTCCAAGCATGAATCCAACACTTTACACCTTCAGTCAAGGTCCTGTCTTTACCGAGTTTCTTTTTTCTCTCCTGTATTTTCCTGTGACCTTCTTGGTCACCTTGAAGGTGACCCTTCCATTGAAGAAAGGAATACCTACTAGGAAGCATGCAGTGGAGTGGATGGGCATATAGAGACTACAGGCGTCTAGGGAGAGGGATGAGTGACTTAGAGAGTGAAGCAAACCTGAGCGAAAAAAGGGCTTGGAGAAGTGCTTGGAAGATGTGAGCTGTGGACATAAGCTACAGTGTGACAATGTAAGGATGAGAACAAGGACCTAAGACAGCAAAAGCAATAGGCAGGAAGATGAAAATTATCTTGTGAGGCAAACCTTGATTGTAGGGGGTGAGTGAAGATGTGATGGACAAAATAATTTATTTATGGTGTCTGTGCTATACAGACAGTATCAAAATATATATATATAAGTATATAAATATATAAGTATACAGTAATCAAAATCTGCAAACATTTCAGTTATCACTGTCTGACTTGTTGCTCTTCTGTACTGTTTTAACTTACCGTATTTTTCAAAATCAGGCTTACGCACAGATGTGCTTGCATGATGCAGAGCAGGCTGCAGGCTTCTGGAGCTGCCTACGGCACATCACTCCTGGCCACTCTTATTCATAAGGGTACTGAAAATTCTCCCTGTCACATGGTCTGAAGTGTAAGTCCATCTGCAGCCAAAACCCATCCCTATCCTGTTTCTTCTTTCTCATCCCCTGCAGTTTTGTTGTATGTTGCAAACATGACTTCAAGTAACAGTGGGAAAGGGCTGGAGGTTATGCAGTCCAGTGCTGCTCTTTGCAAGAGGCTGTGCAGCCTGCCTGTCTCAGAAGGCTCTCCCGCGGCACAGCAACTGTTGTAATTCTGTGCTTTTGAGAAATACAGATTAGAGACATGAGCTTTTTCTTTTTGGAACGAATCAGTTCATCTGAGCCTCTGAAATGAGCAGTTGTTTGTACAGCACTGATAACATTAGAGTAGTTTCATGTTTCATGCTCCTGATTATCTTTGATGGTTTACAGTAATCCTACCTTGTTTCCAAATGTATTTATTCTAATCACTCTTCTGGGCCTGTTTTCCTCCAGGGTGATGTAGCACAGTGCACAGCCCTCGGTTTTAATTAATGCTTCAAATTTTTTTCTACGGATGTTCTGCAGACTGTAATGAAGACATCTATCTCACTCTTAACCACTTTCACCACATGCAATTTGTAAGATGCTCAGAATGGGTAAACAAAGTGCATTCTGCTTTATTTCCAGAGCAGCAATGGTTTCGAGAAGCAGGATGTTTAACGATGTATTCTCCACAAAGAAGCAGCAGAAGCTCTTGGTGTCTGACACAAATGTTCACAGTAGAACAAAGAGCCATCTTCACTTGCTGATTTTATAGATGGAGACTTTAAAAGGGAACCTTCTTTCCCTGAAATTTCACCCATATCATAAATCAATAAAGAGATCAATAAATATAGTGACAAAATATCTCTACTGAGGATTTGCAGTAGATATCAATTTCTCTTCCTGTTCTGTTTGGCAGATCAAAATGAATGGCACTGAGTGGGTGGCCTGCCCGTTAATAATCACCTTGATTTCCAGAGCTGCCTCTGTTATTAAGCCATGTCACTGCTCCCATCTGGATTACAGAAACCGCCTTACTGAAGAAATCACAGAGCACATCAGTAAAAGTTGAATAAAATCCTTTTAATATCGAATAACTCTGTGTAGACTTGGCAGTGCTTGCAACATCAGCACATGGCAAGCACGTACACAGTATGTACTCTGCATCCCTCGTTTCAGTTTGTTCCAGTCCAGACAAATTCATTGCTAATAAGTGAGTTGTGATCGTTTGTTGGGAGTGAAAGTTGTTATAGTAGGGGAAAAACCACCTGCCTTTTAGGATAACACTAACACAATTTTAAATAAATTTTGTACATAAAAAACTCTTTTTTTTTTTTTTTTTTTTTTTTTACTATAAGCAAGTCTGGCAGAAAGAAAGAGAACTGCATGGTCTAATGAAAATGAAGCAGAGTTTGTTAGGAGATACAATGTCCTTTATTAGATTGACTGTTTTACTGAGCAGTCTTGAAAGTATATGTGCCCTCCTTCATGTCCTAATGTAATAAAAGGTTCTGCCTTTTCTGAGAAATCTTGACTCCTTTAATTCTTCTATCATCTCAGCTATGTCTAAACTATTATTATACTTATTAAACTACTATAATAATAAATACTATTATTAATAATAACTATTATTAATATAGTAATAACCTTAATAAAATTAACATAGTAATCACTACTATAAATAATAAATTTATTATAATTATTTCACATGTTTGTGGACAGCAAGCATACGTACTTATTTGTGACTTGAGAAGTTCAGATTTTGCTTCTGGTGTTTCTAAAGATATGCTGTCAGCTGCTCCTTGTGTAATTTTTTTATTATCCTGCAATGTTAGTTTTGCATTAGAAATGAAAATAAAAATATTTTCTTCTTATTATTATTTATTTTTCGGATTTATTCATGGACTTTTGGATATTCTCTAGTGTAGACACATACCTTTGCCTAACATTGACAAATGATTGGCTTTTCTTCACTTCTCCTTAGGGGCTCCGTAGAGGCAGCCTTCAGCTCTCCTAGGTGCTGGGCAGTTCTTGTATTGGCACATTCTTAATCTCAATAAACAGTGAAGTGATTTACTACCTTTTCACTGACAGAAGGACAGCCCATCTCTGTCTGATATGATGAGGATGCTCACAACTGCAGCAGGTAGGTGGTAACTTCTCTTTTGTTGCATTATGTACCCTTTTGTTTATGTAGACAACCAGCCAAAGGGTGTTCAGTATCTGTGCCTATGGTGAAGGTGGTGGGCTCCTGCTCCAGAGCTCTTCCTGCACGTGGCCTTTTCCTTTAATTATTATCTAATACCTTCTGAGGCCATATGTTCTGCTGTGGGACCTACCTTCCCTCCTCAGGGAGGCTGTGCAGAGCTGGCACAGCCTCTCCCAGCACTGGAGGTGCTGCCTCCTGGTGTCCCAGAGCTGGCACCAGCTGAGTCATCCATTTCTCCTCCTCTCACAAGAGCTGCTCTTTGCTGATGGTGCTCAGAAGTTTTGCTGCTACCCCTGACCATGGGTAATGTAAATCTGAGCCATGAACCTCAATGTAAAGCAACAGAGCAGCCATGATGGGGTCTGGATGTTCTCTCTGTCTCCAGCACTGACCAAGAGATCCTGGCCAGACACGGTAGGAGAGAGAGGGAGAGGCTGTGTATGCAGAAGCCCAA
Source organism: Numida meleagris (assembly GCF_002078875.1). Lineage (NCBI taxonomy): Eukaryota > Metazoa > Chordata > Aves > Galliformes > Numididae > Numida > Numida meleagris. The sequence goes on along the minus strand of NC_034438.1, from coordinate 42,747,797 downwards.
TCCAGCTTATTTCCCTTTCAGAGGGCTCTTTCCCTACTGTCTGTGGCTGTGCAACTCAGGAGAGAGGCAAAGTTTCCTCAATGCTGGGACATGGAGAGCTGCCTTCCACCCAGTGCCTGTCCAGCAGTGGCACACAGCACGTGATGTCAGGAGGGCTGCACCTCAGCGTGAAGGTCAGCGCAACACCTGGCTGAGCCCAGGCAGATTCAGGGCCATGCAAATCCTTTTGCACTTCTGAACATGCATATAGGCACAAGCACTGCTGGGGGATGAGAACTTTTAACACTCACAGGAATAAATTACATGTGAAACATATGTCATACTTCCCCTCACCACTGCCATACATTATGTGAATACTCAGAGACTGTCAGGTCATTCATAATCATAGAATCATAGAATGGCCTGGGTTGAAAAGGACCTCAAGGATCATCGAGTCTCAACCCCCCTGCTAAGTGCAGGGTCGCCAACCACTAGACCAGGCTGCCCAGAGCCATGCCCAGTCTGGCCTTGAATGCCTCCAGGGATGGGGCATCCACAAACTCCCTGGGCAACATGTTCCAGTGCGTCACCACGCTCTGTGTGAAAAACTTCATCTTAACATCCAACCTAAATCTCCCCTGTCTCAGCTTAAAACCATTCCCCCTTGTCCTATCGGTATCTACTCTCACAAACAATCGATCCCCCTCCTGTTTATACGCTCCCTTCAAGTATTGGAAGGCCACAGTAACGTCTTCCCGGAGCCTTCTCTTCTCCAAACTAAACAAGCCCAGTTCCCTCAACCTTTCTTCATAGGAGAGGTGCTCCAGCCCTCTGATCATCTTGGTCGCCCTCCTCTGAACTCTTTCCAAGAGCTCCACGTCCTTCTTGTGCTGGGGGCCCCAGGCCTGGACACAGTACTGCAGATGGGGCCTCACAAGAGCTGAGTAGAGGGGGACCACCATCTCCCTCTCCCTGCTGACTACTCCTCTTTTAATGCAGCCCAGATCATAGTTGGCCTTCTGGGCTGCCAGCGCACACTGCTGGCTCATGTCCAGCTTCTCATCCGCCAGGACCCCCAAATCCTTCTCTGCAGGGCTGCTTTCCAGTACTTCTTCTCCCAGGTTGTATAAATACCTTGGATTGCCCTGGAACAAGTGCAGCACCCTGCACTTGGTCTTGTTGAACCTCATTAGGTTTTCATGGGCCCACTTCTCCAGCCTGTCCAGGTCCCTCTGGATGGCTTCCCTTCCTTCCAATGTATCGACTGCACCGCTCAGCTTGGTGTCATCTGCAAACTTGCTGAGGGTGCACTCAATTCCATCGTCTATGTCATTGATAAAGACATTGAAGAGCACCGGTCCAGGACTGAGCCTTGGGGGACACCACTCATGACCAGCCTCCACCTTGACACAGAAGCAGTTATCAGAACCCTTTGGCTGCGACCAGCCAACCAGTTCTTAACCCACCAAACAGTCCATCCTTCAAATCCACACCTCTCCAATTTAGAGAGAAAGATGTGATGAGGGATCCTGTCAAAGGCTTTGGAGAAGTCCAGGTAGATGACATCCATCGCCCTTCTCCCATCCACTGATGCTGTCACATCATCGTAGAAGGCCACCAGATTGGTCAGGCAAGATTTACCCTTGGTGAAGCCATAATGCTGCTAGGTTTTTATTACTAAGCACACACAAAATTATTCATGTACACATCTTGCATGTTCACAAATTATTTTTAGCTGTTATAAAGTAAAAAATATTCTCATGCACCTGGCCATACTGGCACTGCAATTCTTATATATCTCAGTTGCCTTTCTCCCATAATTTCCTTAAAATGTACAATGCTGGTCGGTAAGATTTCAGAAAGATGACAATAATCTTACCCTGCTAGAAGGAAATAAAGAGATACTAATGGGTAAAATGTATGCTTGTCAAATAGATATTCAGCTGAGAGATAGCGATATTAAAATTGAGTCTCTGATCTTTGGAACTCAGCTCTTTCGGGATTGTTGCTGCAGCCATACTTTAGATTTTGAAGCCCCAGGAACCACAGACCTCGTTCCTTTTTGTGATGCCATTCACAATTCTGGCACTCTTTAAGTTAAAAACTCCTACCCATTCTTAAAGGCTGTCAAAGACTTGATAATGGGAGAAAGTCTCTTAAAAAAATCTGGCCAAAAAAAAGGCATAAATGGCCCAAACAAGGTATCTTCCTCCCATCTACAATAGTGAGATTACATGGCAACAGCCCTGGTCCGTTTTAAGTGCCCATCACCTTTTCTGCTGCCTCCAAAGGAAGAGCCTCTTCCCTCCAAGACCACACACTGAACACAGTAACTGTGGCACTTATCAGATCCAGAATTCAGAATGACTCCAGGTGCAGCTGCAGACCGGGTGCAAGTGCACAGGGAGCTGATACCACTGCCACTGCTCCCGTGCAGGAGTTGGCAGCCTCCCTGCACAGCACGGCATGGCACAGCACAGCATGGCACGGAGACTTACAGGTGGTTTTCTCAGGGGTTTGTGCACTCCTGGTGGAGCATAGGGCTTCAAATGCCAGGGAAAGTCAACGAGATGGTGTTGTCTTTGAATATTTTTCTATTTTGCTTTCTAAATATGTGTGAGATTTAAAAAATGCAATACTATTGGATCTGCCATTTAGCTTCTCAGCCAACATAGCATTCTGCACTGTACCTCAGGAGCAGAATGATCCATGCCACTTGTCCCTGGGGTATGCTCCCTCCCCCACTAGCTTTGTGGTGCACTGACATCAATTTGTAGTTATGGGAGTTTGCTACCACATAGGAAGCAATTGTTGCCTTTCAAGACACAGCTTTCTTTTCTTTTGAGACCACTAGCCTTCCCTATCAAGTCCAAACACTGGAAAAAATTGGGAGAATAAATCCTACTATGACAAAATTTCCAAAGCATGAAGCTTTAGGATATCAAGATTTGTTGAAAAGGGTCTTCACTTTGTTTGGGCAGCTCATATCCTCTGCTTTTTGACCTTGGCTTATGCTAACTGACATGAAGTTTTCTTGGCTTTAGCAGAAAACACAGATGGAAGGGTAAAGAAGACATGATCAGGGAAAAGCTGTCTCTGGTGTTGGGGGAAGAAGGTTGACATTAAGAAAAGTATATACCATTTGATTATTATATTTTTATGTTTGTAGAAGCAGAAAAGCCTCTGGGCCTCCAGGTAGATATATTTGGAACAAGAAGTCACACTTTGGTCTCTCATCAGGCAATGTCTGGCGTAGGCCCTGACACAGAACAGCTTTTAAGAAATGGCATTTTGACTCTAACATGGGGTGAAATATAGTTCTTCATATCTATGGGCACGGGTTATAAAACAATAATCTGGCAGGAAGGTCCTGGCAAGGAGGATTACGGTGGATTTAATAACACTTTGGAATATAATGAGAGTGCTTTTGGTAACTAGATATTTTGGTATTTGCATCTCTTTCCTTGTGCTCCCAGGCTAACGCTGCAGCATTTAAAATGCTCGATGGCTGCTGCCATGCACACAGTGTTGCAGTTATTACTGCTGGGTTGCACTGTAGGGACAAGCCACTGAAGGAAGCCCTCCCAGAAACAGGAGTGTAGCCTCCTCTCAGCAGTGGAATGAGTCAAGACAGCACACAGGCACCCAGAGAATATCTGATGGAAGTCCAGATCTCCTCACACTTTTTCATCTGGTGAAAGATCCTTTAACTCTGAAACTTTGAAAGCCATGGAAGACAAGAGCCAGATGACACAGCAGTGAAAACTTTTGTTGCCCACACTGTCCCGCTGCGGCAGAGAAACTGAAGTGAAGAGGACCTTGTAGCCTTTCTTGCTGTCAAACATCCAGAACAACAAGGAGGGGATTCCTGCTATTCGACAGAGATGGAGATGTCACAGTCACCACTAGAAGCTCCTCTAAAACACATTGCATTAGTAATAATTAAGCTGAAAATGCTTCTTCTTCTTCTTTTTTTTTTTTTTTATGCAGGAAGACTGATTCACAAATGTGGGGTTTAAACTGCCAAACCTAAGCTGCGATTTTGTTTTTCTTCCAGTAGATGAAAGATGAGAAAGCTTCCTAGAGCACAGCTTAGTCTGTGGAGAAATGGAAAACTCTGCTCACCCACTTCATAAAGAAAATTTTGAAGGAAAATTTCCTTGTTAAAATTCCTCCTGCTAAAAAGCTGTGAAGTCATAAAATTTTACTGAACAATGGTTTTCCATCCAAAAGGGCTCTTCACTCAGTAGCTCCCTGCTAAGCAGTTTCAGATCACCTTGGCTTCAAAAAGCGCAGATCCTCAATCAGTGCAGGAAGCAGTGTGACTTCTATAGGTTTAGCAACTGTTCAGCACATTCTGTTGTGGGTCTGTCTATGTGCAATTTTATTATGTTTTTAACTGTCTTCCATTACTGAATCTATCAGACAGGATGCAGAAGAGATCAATTTTTAAAATAGCTTGTGGTGGTGAAGCATTGCCTATATCTCTTTATTTTTCCTTTGAATGTGGGCAGGAGTCCCACCAAGGCTGTAAACTCTCTGTAGGGTGGGAATTTAAAAGACAGCTATCTGAGCTTCCTAAAGCAGACAAGTCAGTATTATTGATTTATCTAATGAAAATAATGATAAATTCAAATAATAGGCCAAGATTTTCTACAGAAGTTTCTGCTTTTGTATTTTTTCAGTAGAAAATGAAAAGAATAAACATGATTATATTCTCAATCCTGTTATTCTTCATCTGAACATCAGTGAAGTACAAACATATTCAAGATTAAACGGACTTTCAGTTCACGCAGTGTAAGCTCATCAGTGGCCTTACTTTCTCACTTCAAAAGGACATACGCAGTGGGATGGGTACCATACATTGAAAAATGGCATCTTTCTACAGTCACCTGTACAATCAATTGGATTTTCAGTCACAGGCAAACTGGGAAACTGTAAAAGTAATGGTGAAGAGAAGGGACTAGGCATTCTGCTTAGCTCCAAAAGACAAAGCTTCATTGAACTTTTCCACAATCAGAAAATAAAGCTGAATAAATTTCTAAACAAAACATCACTTCAGAATAGCAACACAAGCTTTTTGAATTTTGATTTAGGATACCTAAAATAACTGTTTTTATCTTTGTGACCAAAACAAAGTTCAAAGTGAATTCCAACTTAAAAGTTCCAAAGTAAACATCAGCAAAAAAATTAAATCTACTAAAAACATGGCTAATCTCCTCTCTTTATCCACAACTGTTTCTAGATTTCTTTAGATTTGATGGATTTTAAGAACAGGAGAGAATGTTATTATCATTTATTTTGAGTCCCTGGTGACTGGAAAAAGGGAAACACCATTCCCATTTACAAGAAAGGGAGGAAGGAGGAACCAGGGAACTACAAGCCAGTGAGCCTCACCTCTGTGCCTAGGAGGACTGTGGAACAGATCCTCCTGGAAGACATGTTAGGGCACATGAGGGATGAGCAGGTGATGCAAGACTTCACCAAGGTGATGCATGGCTTCACCAAGGGAAGGTTATGCCTGCCCTATCAGGTGACTGTCTGTGGTGACAGCATTGGTGGACAAAGGGAAGGCAACTGATGTCACTTACCTGGATATCTGCAAGGCCATTGACTTGGTCCCCCACCACATCCTTATCTCTAAATTTGAGAGATCTGGAGTTGAAGAGAGGACTATTTGGTGGATAAGGAACTGGTTGGTAGGTTGCAGCCGGAACGTTGTCAGTGGCTGTATGTCCAGGTGGAGGCTGTTGATGAGCAGCGTCCCCTAGAGGTCCATCTTGGGACTGGTACTTTTTAACACCTTCATCAGTGATACAGGTAATGGGATTGAGCACAGCCTCAGTAGACTTGCTGATGACACCACGCTGAGTGGCGCCGTTGCTACAGCAGAAAGAAGGGATACCATCCAGAAGGACCTTAATAAACTCAAGGGGTGGGCCCTCATCAACCTAATGACGTTCAGCAAAGCGAAATGCAAGGCCTTGCACTTGGGTCAGGGTAATCCTGGATATGCATATGCCATGGAATTGAAAGGCCACAGCCTGAACCAATGGTTGAGCACCAGGTGAGAAGTCATGGCTCACCAAGGAAGCTCAGGCACAAGCAGCACACCTGATTGACTGGACGAGGTGAAGCCTGGATCCACCTTCATTTAAAGGTTAGCAGCTGAGGGAGTAGTATCTCTTTGGATAGAGATTGCGTTTCTCTTGAGCTGTTGCTAGTTATCAGAAGGGGTGAGCCAATTTTCCTTCTTTCGTACCAGCTATTGCTCCATCGAGTTTGTATCCCACTAGAAGGCGCTGTCATCACCTTCTTTTGCCGTACACGTATACAAACTCGGAGAACTCCTCCGGAGTAGCCTCACTGAGAAGGGCTTAAAGGGTTCTTGTGGATGAAAGCCTGGACATAAGCCAGCAGTGTGTGCTTGCAGCCTCGAAGGCCAGCAGTGTCCTGGGCTGCATCAAAAGAGGCCAGCAGGGAGAGCGATGTGATTGTTTCCCTCTGCTCTGCCCTTGTGAGGCCCCAGCTGGAATAATGTATCCAGATCAGGAGTCCCCAGCACAAGAATTATGTGGAGCTTCTGGAGCAGGCCTAGAGGAGGACCACAAAGATGATTAGAGGGCTGAAGCACCTCTCTTATGAAGACAGGCTGAAGGAGCTGGGCTTGTTCAGTCTGGAGAAGAGAAGGCTACAGGGAGATGTCATTGCAGCCTTCCAGTATTTAAAGGGAGATTACAAACAGGAGGGAAATAAACTTTTTACATGTGTAGATAATGATAGGACAAGGGAGAATGGTTTTAAACTAAAGGAGGGAAAATTTAGATTAGATTGCATGCCAAAGTTTTTTTACTGAGTGGTGAGGTGCTGGATTAGGTTGTCCAAAGAAGTTGTGGATGCCCCATCCAAGGACGTTTTCAAGGCTGGGCTGGATGGGGCTCTGGACAATCTGATCTCATACTTGATCTAGTGGTTGGCAACCCTGTTTGTGGCAGTGGTGTTGGAACTTGATGATCTTTGGGGTCCTTTCCAATCCAAGCCATTCTTTGATTCTGTGATATGTTTCTATAACTTTCTATGTAACTGAGGCAATATGATTCTCTGGAAAAGCTCCTGCATCACTTCCAGTTCTCTTTACCCCTATATGGAGAATTTTTCATACACGTTAAAATTGCTCTGAGAGTTTTAGTGAAGCTGATGATGCTCAGTCTGCCAGAAATGTGCAATACAGAACAGTAAAGTACGTGTGGCAGGTCTTGTAGAAGAAAACAGCTGCCCTTTGTTCTGGCAAGTAGCTAAGGTAGATGGACTGTATCTCTGACTGCAAGAGTCTGAAAAAATGAACTCACTCGATAGTACTGTAAATCCATAATAGAGATATCAATAGTACAACATAGTGGTCATCTCAAATGTTTTAGAATAAATGTTATCAAATGTCAGGCTACCAAGATATCGTATATATCATTCAGTTCTAAAACTCAGAGAATATTTGAATTTATCTGAAATCAAGACTCTTGGATTGTCCTGGAGCTACTTGGACAACTGGAATTTATCTGCATGCCACACAGATTTCAGCAGACTTTCCACAACATTAAATCTTCAAAATGGGAGCTGACAGCTCATTTTTACAATCATCTATTTTCATGCTTGAGTGACAGTTTGTGTATTAGTATGATGTAGCTTCGTTTTGTTCTAAATAGCTTAGGATTAAGGCATTAAGGGTTTTTGTATTACATGGGAGAACTGTTCATCATCTGTGTCTGAATCTGCTCTACCATTTCTTAGTCAGATTTTCCACTCTAGCTCCAAAACAAGTAGTCTGATTTTGATACTTGGATCACATGCTATCTAACAAATCCAGAGAAATGCAGCAGTCAAAACACTCTCTATAGAAGTTGGAGCTGCACTAAGAAGCACGTATGATGTGTAGGAGACAAATGTTTGTTTGCAAATAACACTTTCCTTAATTCTTTGTAACTCCCGCATATATGGGGTGGGCTAAAGGCAATAACTTACTGGAGCACAGATAAATTTCAAATGTTCATAGTCCACCTCTTTTCTCCATGAGGAGAGATACTGATATAACATGCAAGGCATAAACAAAATATATGCCACTGTCTGTACCAGATTAGAAGTTTGTTATTCACTTGAAGCTTGCAAGCAAACAGAATTCTCACTGTTTCTCACATGAATCGGTTTGTAAAGGGTCAAAATTTGCCAGCTAGAGGACAAAAGCCAAGTGTTCAGATTCAGTCATTACTACATAAATAATACAAGTACCTTCTCCTTCAGGTAGGGAAAGTGCACTAGTCCGCAGGATTTAAAATGTGAGCTTAAAAATCTGTTCTATTTTCTCCTCCTCCCCCCAGTGATATCTGGTGCTCTGATTAATTTACACTAAGAAAAGGTTGGGCTATGATTTATTAATGAATCCTGGGAGCTCTTATTTACTACAGTTCAAGCAGACCATTAAGACTGTCTGCTTGGTGAAATATTCAGCAATCCAAAACAAGGTAGCAGAGTTTACAAATGCCCTGTGCTGTTGATAGCGGTTCTGGATATATATATATATATTTTTTTTTTTTTTGAAATCATTTACTGATAACTTGGTGCTTCAGCAATGCAACATGAGCATCAGTATCCATGCATAACAAATAGCAACTGAAAAAAACAAGACTCAAAATGCACTATTAGGAGAGGTTTCATCTCTTGGTGCATAAAGTTATACATTCTGTGCAGGGATGGATGCAGGGTTACATCTCATGTAGATACTTGAGTTATGCAAATGAGAAGCCTGAAGACTAGAGAATAGATGAGTTGGTTGATAGTAGAACACCACACCACTTGTCAGACCTTGTGCAGAAGTAGGAATCTAGGAGACGCTGTTCAGCCATGGGAGACTGTTCCTGCAGATAAATCTTGTTTTTGAAAAAAGAGTCAAGCTATCTTCATGGAGTAGAAGGTTGCTGTTTATTTGAGGCCTCTTCTTGAAGAGCCAGCTGCAAGAAAGAGAAGAGTATCACTTCTTGATGAACCTCATTAACCAGTTATACTTCTGTGAATATGCAGTTAGTCTGAATGTCTGGATGTGTATGTTAACATTTGTATATCTTTACCATTTATACTATTTATATTTTTTATAATTATCTTTATAATATTTATATTTATTTTTATATATATTTATATGTAGAGGTATCAGACTAGCTAGTGGGTTTTGTGTGTGTGTGTGTGTGTGTGTGTGTGTGTGTGTGTGTGTGTTTGTTTGTGTGAGTGTGCATGCCATGGCTCCTTATGGAGAGGAGAACTCTCACTGAGCCTGTAGAGGATCTGTATGGATTCATCTCTTTCTGATATTGATATTGCGAAAAAGTAGAAGTGACCTGCTGTCAGACAACATTATCTATGAAGTAGACTGATCTCTTTTATCAATAAACTTTTTCTATAAATTGTCATAGCCTGGGCAGAGGGCAAATAATCAATTCTTTTTGTCCCTCTTCCATTTGTTCCAATGGTTCAATTAATTTATTTTAGAGTTTTATTCCTCACGCCTAAAGAAATATGTACGCAATTGTGGATGCGCATACATGCACAGAAATCTGGCCTTTCTGGCTCCAAACAGATCATCCTCTGTCATCCAGTATCCCCATGTTAAGCTGTGAAAGTGAGGTTGTGAGTATTATAAGAAAAATCTGTGAAGCTCACTGCAGATTACCTAGTATTTAGTCGTTTGCTGTGCTGTTTTGTGGGAAAAGTGAAAAGTGCTCTTGTTAGAGGAGTCTAGACTGCTGTGCTCTGATGGCACATTCAGGACTTGCTTTCACTGATCCCCTGGTAAGTAAGTGGGTGCTGCTCCTGCTCTAGTATATTTCAAAACCACACAAGAAACTGTGCTTTGAGAATAAGCTGTAGTTTGTCTACCTCTCACAAGAATACAGAAGAGAAGGGGATCTCTGCACATGGTTTTGTAAAAGAAGAGTGAATTAGATAGACTGTATCTAGTAAACTCTAAAGTCCAGATGTAGAAACTATTTAAGAAACATGTTGGCAAAAGATGGGTAACCACTGCTGTTGATCTCAACCTAACAGCTGAGGATGGTAAGAGTACAGTGTTGGTAAGACTAACTTTTTGGTAAAGAATATACACCAAGGAAAGATATGTTTTCTAAAGGGAAATAGAAAAAAAAAATGAATCATTTGGATGTGACCCGTTTCCTGAGATTTCTCTCTTCAAGTTTATTTATGTTTCAGATGCATATAATCTTTTCCTGACACTATCTTTGAGCAGTGAAGAGAAGAAGGAAGTTCTGGGACATGGCTTCTTTCACCCTGTGATAGGTCACAAAACTTCCTCCCTACTGACTGCTGTTGAAGGCCCATCTAATAGTTCATCTCAGCAATCTTAAATTATAAGTACATTAATTCAATAATAAATATTGATGTCTAAATTTTGTGCTCCTAAAATTAGGTTAGGAATATAAATTAAGTCTAAGGCAGGTAAAACTGAATTGCAGTTGGGACTGTATTGTCAAAGCCCAGGTAGTTATGGACCCTATTAACAGTGCAGCTGAGCTGGTGTTTAGAAGATCGGGATTAAACTTCTTGGTTCCCTGGCTCTCTTTCTAGTGTGCACCAGGCTTGTGACAAGACCCAGAAGAAATGACTTGCTGTTTCCCAGTCTGCCTGGAAGTCAGGAGGTTATTTTGGAGTGGGCATGGAGGAACTTAAGCCATTCCTTAGGGATCCTTAATGCTCTGACAGCTCTGTTCCATTAAACATAGCATCTGGGTTGATCTCTGCTGGTCACATATAGCAGAAGGAGAAAATCCGATGCCATTGAGGGCTTTCTAGGTCAAAGTCAACACCTTTACATCATTCTGGAAAAGCAGCTGGCAAGTAGCAGAGATCACAGAATGCTGGTGTCACATGTTGCCATGCTGAGGAGCTGTCAGCAGAAAAACAAGTTCAAGGGTTGCTAGAAAAACAGCAGATAGTATAAGATTAGTTTTGCTTCATTTTAGCTGGATTCTGGTGTTACCAGCCTTCTTATAATGACAAGGACAATGCACGTTTTTATAGTCCAGCAGAGTTCAGAGCCCTAGTAAGAAAGCAAAGCACTGCTTGGTCAGCTCCATGCAGGCACAACAGTTCAACGATTTGTGTTTATTCCCCTCTCAGCTAGGGGGAACATCTTTGTTTTCCCAAGAACATCTTTGTTACTTTTTGCTGTATAACAAAAGGTCAGGTTTGATGTTGCTCCTAAAAGTATTCTTCTTGTTCTGTTTGTTTATATAACCCCTTCTCCTTCCATCTGATGGCTCTGCTGCTTAATGCCAGCTGTACACAGGATGGTGAGAAGAATGACAGACCCCAAAAGCAGGCTGAGAGGTGGGAGGCAGAGGGGTGAAGGAAATAAAGGGAAAATAAGCAGAATTTTGCCTCTGGCCATTTGCAAACAGCTTGTGTGATCCTCGCATCACACACATTGATGCATATCCTGTGGTGTCTCTGGACACACAAGCTGTCATTTCCTCACAAGGAATCAGCACTTCTAAACACTTTCAGGCAACGTGGGTGGGCGCTTTAGAAGACACACTGTCTTATTTCCTTCAGGAGCTGCCCTCTGCCACTGGCGTCCTGGCATGCTGGATGTTTGTTGTTTAAATAAATAAACTGACTGATGTCTCAGCTTAGCTGTGAATGCTGTATCCTCCCACCACCGCCCTTTCCTGACCACGCCAGGGAACAAGAAAAAAAAAAAACAACAGCAGCTAAAAGCAACTACAAGATGAAAAAGTTTACGGAGAGCTCCAATGCCACCCACTAAGTCCCAGCCTACAAATAACTGGTGACCAAATGGTGTTATTACTACATCCTGTTAGTATTTGGCCTTCTGATGGGAAGTCCATGGTGGAGGTGATTTCAAAACCATTTTTCCTGTCACTTTCAAAAAGAAGATTCTGGGAAATAGCCACCACAGGACGCTTTGGTTTTCCTTGTCTTTTCCCAAATGAACCTATTATGGTCCAGGTCAGTGATCAGCCTCAGCAAAACCGGAGGAGTATTGTCTGAATCCCTGCTGTCAGCCTGCCTCCTTGCTGGACTAGAAGCTGTATTTGGTGTAAAAGGGAGAAACAAAGTCATGAATCTGTACCTGTTTTGTCAAGGGTACACAAATAAGAATACAAACCAGATTGATTTTCATTTTTACTGCATCCCCTCTGTCTCTTGTTCCTATGCTGATGTTGAGCTGAATCAGGAAAAAACAGTCAGTTACAACAGATTCTCTCCAGATCAAGTAGGAACTTTTTACATCAGCTAGCACAGCACATGGATTTTTAAATACTTCTATTTGACAAAGCCATGGATACTCACATCATCCAAATATAAACTCCTAGTTAACTAAATCAGCTAGATAGTGGACCTTAATTCCATATGTAGTCACTGAGACAAAGTCAGGTCAAACTAGGATACTTCCAGAATCTCCTCTTTGAACTCTTCATCTGTATGACTTTCTGCCCCTCTCCTTCCCTCCTCCCTTCCCCCTCTCCACTACCTATACTGGGAGCCTGGGAAAGCTTGCAGGATCTACGAAGTCCGAGTGATTTATATATTTGAAAACTTCTTCACCTGTTGGTCTTTCTGCCTATCTGCTACCTGAAAACAGTGCTCTATAGCGATTGCCTGTGCCTTCATTGCACTAAGTGCATTGAGAGAAAAGTACTGAAAGGAGCCAGAGATCACAGAAATTTCCCCATTGTTTCCCACTCCAAACTTATTTGCCTGTTTTGAGAGTGGATTGATGAACCTCAACCACAGTGAGAGAAAAGATGCAGATGAAATCTGTTACCAGAAGTGTCCTGCATATAGAGACCATAGCTAAACCTAACATTTTTGTTGGATGTCTAACAAAGCTGTCTTCTAGAAGTGCTTGATTTAGTGAAGATGTCATAAATAATGAAATAACCATGATGACTGATGGTAGTGGTTCATTGCTTTCCCTCCTCTCTTAGTGCAATTGTTTATAAATAAATTGAAAAAGACTCTACTCACAGGAATCAGCCCCTCTCTCCAATAAACAATCAGGGCAACAAAGCTAAGCACACAGGCTGGGAGGGCTCAAATTCTGGAATATTTCAGAGGCAGCAGCAAAGACAAGCAGGTTGCTACAATTCTCCTCTCTGAACACTAGGCCCTTGCAAATCACTCTGTGCCCCAACATGTCTAGAGGTAGACTCTTAGGTATGAGTTTTGCTTGATTTCATTAGTGTTTGGAATCAAAAGAACTCTAATGTTCTGCAGATGAAATTCTTACAAAAAGAAAAACAAATGAAAGAACTACTCACAACACAAACCCAGCCCTTGGGAATAAGACACATTTCTACTCTTCCACTCAGTATTTTCACTTTCTCACAACATTTACCTTGATTGCATCCACCTTGATTGAAACAAAACCAAACTAAAACAAACAAAACCAACCACCCCCCCCTTCAAAAAACAACAACAACAAATAACAAAACAAAAACAAACAAACAAAAAAAACCCAACCCCTAAGCCCAACCACCACACACACAGAAAAGTAAAAAGGAATCCACACATAATAAGTGTTTCATTTTGGATAGAACTTCAGAATGCTAATGAAAGGTGCAAAGTAAGTCTCAGCTGTCAGATTTTTTCATGTGCAAAAAAAAGTCCTCAGGTGGTAGATCAAGCCACTACTGACATAACTGAAGAAGAGGAAATAAGTGAAAGAGTACCAAATAACACATTCCAAAGCACCCTAAAGTCATTTGGTATTGTACTGTTCTTTTTTTTTGGAATTAGGCTCACACAGGTTTGATTACAAATAACTGGAATAAATATCGCCCATTTTGGAAGAGGTAACTAAGTGATCTCGCGTCAACGTAGCCACAATCCTTCTTTTTAAGAGATCATCCATATATGTCACATACTAGCATCTGTATGAGCAAGAGATCTTGTGTACAGAGATGCATTTTAAGAGGTTGTGGAAAATGCTATTTTGCATTGGGCATGTCAAGTTAGCAGCCACTTTTTGTTTCATGTTTTGTATGTCACTTGACAACCTGCAGTTGACACGTTAGAAGGAAGTGAAGCCATCCAGAGGGACGTCAACAATCTTGAAAGGTGAGTCAGTGTGAACCTCATGAGGTTCAATATAGCAAAGTGCAAGGTTTTGCACTTGGGTTGGAGTAAACCCAGATACATATACAGACTGGGAGAAGAACACCTTAGGAGTAGCCCTGCAGAGAAGGATCTGGGGGTCCTGGTGGATGAAAAACTGAACATGAGTCAACAGTGTGCTCTTGCAGCTCAGAAGACCAGTGGTATCCTAGGTCCATCAGAAGAGGGGTAGCCAGCAGGGAGAGGGAGGTGATTGTCTCTCTCTACCCTGCCCTCATAACGCCCCACCTGGAGTACTGCATTCAGGTCTGGGGCCCCTAATTCAGGACAGATGTGGAGCTACTGGAGAGAGTCCAGAGGAGGGCCATGAAGATGATCAGAGGGCTGGAGCACCTCCCCTGTGAAGACAGGCTGAGGGAGCTGGGCTTGTTTAGCTTGGAGAAGAGAAGGCTACAAGGAGACCTCATTGCAACCTTCCAGTATTTAAAAGGGGATGATAAAAAGGAGGGGAATCAACTTTTTACTTGGGTAGATAGTTATAGGACAAGGAGATTGGTTTTGAGCTCAAGGAGGGAAGGTTTAGATTAGATGTCAGGGGAAGTTCTTCATATAGAGAGTGGTGAGGTGCTGGAACAGGCTGCCCAGACAGGCTGTGGATGCCTCATCCCTGGAGGTGTTCAAGACCAGTTTGGATGGGATCCTGGGCAAGCTGATCCAGTACCAGATCTGGAGGTTGATGGCCCTGCTTGTGGCAGGAATGTTGGAACTTGATGATCTTTTGGATCCATTCCAACCCAAGCCATTCTATGATTCTATGATGATTCTATGAATGCGGGAATGATGGGGTACAGAGGTGGTTCATTCACCTGTTTCTCATCCCTTTCCAAGCAGGGAGACAATTCTGTTCCCAGAGGCCACATCTTGACTGTAGAAATCTTGAGGGCTTCAGGTTCCTGTCTTTAGCCAAGTTCCTGTCTTGGTGGCACTGGAGACTCCCTCTCCTGACCAATGGAGACAACCCTTCCCACCCATTGATGTGAGGACTCAGCGGGAGACAGAAGCCCCGGTTCCTTCCCAGAAGCCAGATACTGCAGCACCTCCCAGCTCCTAATGGCCTCAGAGTGCATTGAGAACTACAGAGTGGCCTTCCTGGTCATAGCATCTAACTTTTGTGACAGACTACAGTGCCAGCCTTCCCAGACTGCTCAGTGCAACCCCCAGCTTTTGCTGTGGACAATTCAGAGCAAGATAACTTCTATGACTGACTAGATGGCCTTCCTTGCAACCCAACCAGGCAAGAATGATATAAGATACACAGCAGTTCTAGCCATCTCATTGCCTAAATCTCACCTTTCTCTCTTACTTTCTCTTTTTTTAAATTTGCTCTTTTTCAGTATGCTTTTCTACCAGGTTTATCTCCGCTCTGGAGAATGACTGAGAATGTGGGTGTGCATATACTGTGTCTCACAGATCCAAGCTGAATGTGCTGTGTGTATCCCTCAGTCTGACAAGCACAGGCTGGTAGGGCAGAAAGCCTATTCTCTGTGTTTATCACTGAACAAATTTGATACAGGGTGATTTAGAAATACAGAGATTTTCTATGCTGTGTTCACGCAGACACTTCACAGGGTAAAGCAGCAATTGTAGACTGCGGAAGTGATGTTGAATGCTAATGAGATAACATATAATTTAATGACAGTGGACTTTTGGAGCTGCTGTCCATAGGAATAATATATTTTCATTTAGCTAAATCCCAAGTTGTATTCATAGTATCAATGCTTTATTTCTCTTATCTGATTTCCAATTAGAAAACAAAGGCAGAAAACAAATAAGTATTGTAATATTCTGTACTGTGAACAATCTTTTTGTGAATTGCAGCATGCATGCGGAGGAGCCTAGAGTGGTAAGTAAATGAGCTCCAATTGCCACACAGACACACAAAATGGATGACTCTCCTCTTTTTCCCCTATTCCTGAAACAAAGTTTCATAGAAAAGCAAACTAGCACAGAAAGTATGTCCATAAATCCATTTCAATTTAATTAACATTGCACTTGTTACAAATGCAAACAGGTTCCCAGGCAGGCATTTTGGCTGCTCCTCCACTCTGTAGATTCAAGTTTGACTCCTTGCTTTGTTCTAACAGGACGAAGAGAGCAAAGAACAATGTGACTCTGATTCTT
Source organism: Numida meleagris (assembly GCF_002078875.1). Classification (NCBI taxonomy): domain Eukaryota; kingdom Metazoa; phylum Chordata; class Aves; order Galliformes; family Numididae; genus Numida; species Numida meleagris. The sequence goes on along the minus strand of NC_034438.1, from coordinate 42,731,498 downwards.
CTCCCTGCACACGCAAATGATCCTTCTAATATTCAGACGAGCTGTGACATGAAGAGGGCCCATGAGAACAAACACCTGTCTTTTCTTTGGGCAGCTCTTTGACCAGATGTTGCCTATGTAATTTTAAAGCAACATTTGTATTTCTGTGGCTGTTCCGTCAAGAGGATGCCAACTCTTGTGTTCTCAGGGACACAAACCCTCTGTTTCAATGTGGAAACAGGCAATGTACTTTCCCTTCTCATCATACCACGAACATAAAGTCCACTAGCGACCTCACAGCAGTTTTCTTGCCTTGAGAACAAATGAGATAGCCTTGGAGGCAGGGATAGTCTAAAACCTCAGCTGCAAGCTCCCCTTGAACATGTGTGCATACATGCCCTTGGGCTGAGATGGGCAACCCCAGCTCTTCACCCACCTTCTCCTGCCGCAGGACTGAGTCCCAGCCTAACAACAGAGAGAGTGTGAGGGAGAAATGGGGACCTTTTAGATGTGAAGCTGGTCAGGTAACACACCACAGGCATGGTCCCCAGTGGGAAAGGTGCCTTTTTGACTCTTAAATGTGCCTGTGGGCATCTGTGGCAGCAGAGGAGCATTGTGGGGCCCGCAACTGTGAGAGGCCCATCTGTATGCTGCAGGCGCATGTGGGCTGTGTGAGGCTGACCCCCCGCTGTGTACTGCCGAAACTATGTCCTTCCCACTGCTGTGTTATGCTGATTCTTCTCTCTTAAGCTACATGGAGTAAGTGAGAGTTTTACTCAGCTTGCATTTGAAAGCATGAAAGCTGTTAGTGGGGCTTGGTAAGGCCCAGATATCTCACAGTTATGTTGCACCTGACCAACATTTCCCCAGCTTTCAATGCTGGGAATCCCCAGTCTCACCTGAAGATTCACACCAGTGACAATCCTACTATTAGCAACACTTTCTGAAAACCAGGTATGAATCTCTCTTGCCACGATTTACACCCAGTAAAAAGATAGATGTAATGTGGATGGAAACCTCACCCTGGTAAATGCTGCAGCTCTGGGTGCGCTCTTTAGATTGTATCCAGGGATTGCCAGGAACTTTCCTTGTGGAGTTCAAAGTAAGAACTGTGTTTATGTTCAGACTTTCTTCACAAAAAGAAGTTGTGCTGCTGTATCTTTTACTGACAGAGGGCATGAAAAGAGAGTCAAAAATGAAGGGAAAAAAGGAGAGCCTCAACCAGAAAATCGTAGGCTTTGAGTGAGAGTGATGCAGTCTGAACAAGATGGCTTTCTCCATGATCTTCATCCTTCTGATGGAAAGTGCTGGTCCTGCCTGAGCAAAGCAGGTCAGCAGAGGCTCTGGAAAGCAGTGGCAACTAGGCAGTGATGTGTCTTTGAGAATTTTTTCAGGCAACCTCGACTCTGCGTCTTGACTAGCAGTTCAAACACTGTCCTTGCTGGGGGGCAGCATCAATAAAGTAAAAACAAAATCCTGATGTCAAGATAGTTCTCAGTGCCTTGTGTTCTATCAAAGGCTCAGGCTACAGGAAAGACAGGCTAGCTCCTCAAAAAAATTCAAGGGTCTAATTCCCACAGAAACCAGACATGTCATTGAAATCAATGGGAATTTTGTTCTAAGCCCTTATGAATAGCTGAGCACCAGTTAATATTCTTGCCAGAAACAATCTCAGTGAGAAGAATTTTACTTTGTTTTCCTGCTTAAAACAATTATTTTTTGACATTTTTCCCATTGCCTTGGTTCCCAGAAAGAGATGGAATCTTCTCCAGGTTAGGTAATGTGACAACCAAATATTTATCACATTGCAAAAGCTGAGTCAGAGCTTTTCCTTTCAGTAAACGAATGCGTTTTCAGTATATCTAGACACAGCTTGCTGCTTGCCCTCCTGTCAGAAAGGAGCACTCACCCACCATGTAACACTGAAAAAGATTGCTTTTGTGGTTTAAAGTGACAGCATCATCCTCTCTCCAACCCAAATGAGAGAGCTCCCAGCATCCCATGTTGTCTGGGGCACCATATGGAAGCAAGATGTCCTGATACAATCAAGAGAGGGGAGTGAGCATGCATATGTCCCGGCATTGAACCTGTAGCTGCACACGACATGCATGAGCTTCGCTACCTGCTAAAAGTGGAGGTGGCCACTCCTGTCCAGCTCTTTCTGAAGTCAGGACTCAGAATTAGGTACTGTGTGATGCTTGACATGTGTGTTGCATGTGCCATTCCCATATGAATCCAGTGAGGGCAAGTGCCCCTCTAACAATAGGATTACTGCAGAGAACAGTCACATTCACAAGTAAAAGTGTGCCATCTGTTAATACTTGCTTCTCCTATCAGGTTTTCACTAACAAACTCATTCTCCAGAGTATTTCCTGCAAGTCATTATAAATGCACCACCATTTGCTTATACATTCAAAAGGAGGATCGCGCTTGTGGTAGTCTTGACACCAGTTCTGTTTGTGCTTCACGTTTTCTGATTCTAGGGAAATGAGAAACCACACAGGAAACTATTTACATTTCAGTCAAGTTCTCTAACCCTCAGCACAGACATCAGAAACCTAAAAGAGGTTCAAAGCTGTGCATTGTATTAATGTTGCAGTAAAATTCATAGGCCCATACAAGTGGCAGTTTATAGAACCACTGTCTCAACTTACAGGCAAGAGAGATGATAAGAGCAAAAACGGGTAGCCGTGGTCATTGTGCCTCCAAGGGCTTGAGCTTCTGAGGCTGAGAAGATGTGTGTACCACCAGCTCTGCTGAGGTGTACAGAAACATAATATGTAAAAAAGCAGCTCCTTAGCTGTCTTCAGAGGTGACACTTGACTACCAAACATCACAAAGTGAAGCATGTGACTAAAATAGCTGTGACAGAGGTTAAGTTAAAATTAAGAGAGTTTGGTTCTTGTTCTTCCTCATTCAAAAATATTTAAATTAAGATTTTTCTTGAGCTTTGAAGAGAAGTTGAGACCTGATGCTCTTCCTACCTTTGAAGAGAGATGGTGCTCATAGCACCAATAGGCGAACATCAAGGACTTTGAGTCTGAAAGGGCACCACAGATACTTCTGGCCTGTGTTTTCAAATGTCCTTTGAAATACAGCTGAGAGACATTCAGTGTTCCTGGGGATAATAGGCAACAGATCCTGGGTGGCAGTAAGAGCAATATATGCATTCCATCAGAAATCTGAAACATGTAAACAGACAGACAGAAATTGTCAGAGGGATGTGAGAAACTTGTAAATTAACAACAAATGCCGGGAGAGGAAGTCCAGAACAAATGCACTGATGTTTTTCACAACCATGGAGGAGTTTAATCCACTGGTTTAAAAAACATATGGTACACTAAATATTAGATGGGTAATAGGCTGAGAGATACTTGGCAGTGGCCCATGGAAATATAAACACAAGGCACTGGTTTCATTGTGGTTTTTTTCTTTAAATATTTACTTTCTGTGTTTTTCCAGGGTAGAGTTTTTCATCCCATATGCATAACAAGGTACGTTTCCAAAAGTAGACTCAAGAGACATTGCACTCAGGGTGACCAGTTTAGTTCCAGCAGTCCCATTGTGATTTAGTCTATTTTCTGATGGAAAAACAGCTATATCCATCTTCTCTGCCCACCCACCCAAACCTCTCATGTACCATCACTGCATTCAATAGAGTCATTAGCAAAAACTGTCAAGAATAAGGACTGAACGGGTTTGGAAAACAGCAGCTGCTTACTCCTCTTCTTTTGCATGTTCTGGAGCATCTAGAAAGCTGATAGGCTTAAAGTCTATAGTTGTGTGCAGTGTGAAGGTAGTTATGTGTTCTTTTCTCAGTTCACGCTAATATAGTCACGTCTTGCAGGCAGCATGGATGGTGCTCAGCTCTGAAAAACTTCAGGACAGAGAAAAGGACTAGGAAATTAGAAATGGCAGTTTCACCAATGTATCTATTTCCAGTTTTGGCACATGCTGAAAGTCCTGCTCTGGGGATTTTTGGTTCCAGGCAGGAAGGCTGGATTGATGTCTCTGTGTCTGGAGGGATATGCCATCCATGACTTTGGAAATGCCAGGAAGCATGGAATTTGGGAGCCAGATGAGAGCATAATGAGAGGTGGCAATGCTACCTAGAGGGATAGGAGTTCATACAATTCTCCTTTGTAATTCTGAGCTCCATAGCTTCTGTTATGCTTTCACTTTTCCAAAATGCTTCATGCTAAATGGAATTCATCACTTGGTGCATAAGGGTCACAATTACCTCTTGGTCTCTCCATGGAAATCTCAAGTAGCTATAGAAGCATTTAATGTTAGGATCTTCTTACTCTAAGGGGATTTGCCATGAGTCATTATTAAGACAATAGTAGATCAGAATTTAAGCAAGTGGCAGAATTAAGGGCAGAAAATGGGGAATTATTTTGCTGCACTTCCAGTGCTTTTTTTTGTGAATAGTATAGGACTTATTTTCTCCCTACACAAATAGGGTGCCCTATGATTACATAGATGTGCGTGTTTTTTTGTTGTTGTTTGTTTTGTTTTGTTTTGTTTTGTTTTGTATATCCCAGCAGAGAGAACTTATTTGTCTGGCCATGGAAGGAGGTATATCTGAAAGACTGTGAGACCAGAAACCTCTGGGAAGAGAAGAGGAACTGAGAATTGGCTGGTTTTATGTTCATATTTGTTTATTTTATTAGTCAAAATTTACTCATCTTACAGTCTCTCCATTTTCTTTGAGATTGATCTGTGCTCTAACCAGGAAAAAACTGAGTGTCATGAGACGTGCCTGATCCAGGTTTAGACCAGCTAGCTCTGATAATACTCAGAGTGTTAATTCCAGCAGAATCATGTTCAGTGCTGCTGAATCATTTCAGCAGATGCTCATACCAAGCACTAAGTCCTCTCCTGTGTTTCCATAGACTTCCATGGAACAATGCAAACGTGCCTCTGCAGGTTCTGGACCTGCACAAGTGTCACATTCAAAATATGGCCTGTGAATATAATGGACAACTTCTGAAGATTCCTTAGCGTAGCAAATCAGGAGTAAGAGTAGTTGGGACTTCGGAATGGTGACAGGATGAATACTCATTTTGTCTGTCAAAGGATTCCCAACACACTGGGAAACCTTTAGTTAAACATTCTCCCGTTGGGCCAGTTGACATTTTTCTCTGCAGCGAGAGCTTGCTTTGTACACATATTTTGTATACTTAAAAAAAAAAAAAAACAAAACAATGAAACTAGGGAGATTCAAATGACACTTAACTAATGTAGATACTACTCTGTTTGTTAAGCAATAAAACATTGCTTGTGCCAAGAGTGGAAAATAAGTGTATGTCAAATAAACAGAGAAGAAGAGTACATTTGTTAATATTTATTTCAGCATTCTTTATCCTTCTCGCATCTTGCAGGAAGGAAAAAATTTAGCTAAAAAAAAAAGGACTACAGAACATATTTAACTCCACAGGGGGGATTTCTTCTTCCCTTTTTCCCTTTTCATCTGCATCTCATAAAAGTTGCAAGATAATCTAGTTCTTCATTCCATTAAATTTATGGACAATTGCAGAAGGCATAGCAAAATTGATTTAGCTGATAGAAAGCTAAACCCTGCGGTGTTCAGACTTAGTGGAAGCAGGAAGGAGTGTTCCCCAGAAATACTCACAAACAGACTTGTAACATCACTTTAATATTTCACTACATTTTTTAAAAAGAAAAGAAAAGAGACTTTGTAGCATTGTAGCATTTTGTATTAAAAATTGCATTTGAGATAATAAAATTAAAACTAATTAATTTAAATAAGTAATGATAAAAATTTTGACATTGAATAAAACATTTTTAATACAATCAATGGAAAGGGAAAAGCAAGTGCAATTCTATTAGCCATATGTAGCAATTATATTGTTTCTCTCCAGGATTCCTATCATTTTAGAAGTTTATCCCTTCTGTAAGAATGTATCTTATAGTGCTTCAGATTTCTGTGCCAACATTTTTATTACTTAGGTCACCAACATTTTAATATTTTTAAAAAATAGATAATATTTTTAAATGATTATTATTTTTTTTAATAGCAGATAAGTAGTTTTTGGCTGTAACAAATGTTCAGATGGATTTTCAAAGGTCTGCTCTTTCACTAGCAATACATATAACAATTTTGACATAGGATCTGATCCTAATGCCATTTATATGTGTGACATAGGTGTCTTCCAGCCAATCTGCAAAGAATTGTTGGTTTAGGGCAGTGCTATTTTTAGGTCTTCTCAAGTACTTTTTTCTCTGAGATTCAGAGAGTAATTTTACCTACTTGCAACAGGAAGTGGTGTTCTGGGTCTGTTTGCACTGGTTCTATTACATGTTGCGTGAAACCTTCAGAGAAGAGAAAAGTGAAGATGAAGTCTGGCGTGCCAAAGACACTAGGAGAAAGGTTAGATGCATGAAAGAGACCTCACATATTTGGGATCTTAGAAAATCCTGGGCAAAACTGTTGTTTGATCCAAACATATCAGAGTCTATCACATACAGTGATGCTTGAATCACAGCTTGGTGAAATATTTTGCCACTGAAGTTTCTAGCTGATAGGATTTTCTGACATCCCAAATGGACATCTCAGCACTGGGCATGCGGAGGAATAAGCGGTTCTCTCTGCTATCCTGATCATCCCTCAAAAGCAGGTCCAAGGCATTTTGGTTGTGATGTGGGTTGTTGGGCAGCCTCCCAAATTCACAGACTGATCGTTTATGGAAGTACTATTTTGTGACAGACAAGCCCCTTGTTCTGTAGCTGTTACTAGAGAAACACAAAGTAGTTTGTCACTTCAGAATCCAGGCCCACCATGCATGACTAATGGTGACAAATGATGTTTTTTTATTTTGTTATATCATGCTCACCCAAACGACACCAGATGTATAGTCTGGTAAGACATGCAGTATGAAACTGACTTAAAGAAAAATAACCTAATAAATGGTAGTTTAAAATTTGGCTGTCATTTAGAAAGCATGTTAAATAAATAAACACTACATTCTCTTTTCTTAAAAAAAAAAAAGCGTAAACTCCACTGAGCTTATTTTGAGCTGTATGCTGAGTATACATTAAGACATATCTACAGGCCTAACTGAATCATTAGTTATGTATCTATAGATGCTGGAACTGTAAATCCAAACAAAAAGTTGGTTTTAATTTGTGCACAAATGATGCAACTTCTAGCGTAAATTAAATGACTTTTCTTTATTTGATTGTTGCTCAGATGTATTTGGACCATATGTAGGGAGCCTACTGCACCCTAAATATAAATCCTATAAGCTCTGAAAAGAGGAAGGATTGAAGAATGTGCCAATAGGCATGAGAAAACTAATCACTATCAGAAGGACCAAGAATAACAGAAAAGTTTACAGAAACAGCCTGATTTACTTTTTCCCATAATAAATTGAATAAGTCTCCCAGGCTGCCATCCACTTCCTCCATCTTCCTCCATGGGAAATTGTCTCTGGGAAAGGGATTTTTCTTCAAGAAAGTTATAAAAGCCATCAAGAAAATAATTTCACTCTTAGCCACCACTGACAGACTGATACTTTCCTGGAGGCAGCTCCAGCAGCATTTGTAGAGGTTGTTTCACTCTCGCGTTGCCAAACCATCTGCATTCTGATATGGGCAGATTACGAATGCCAAGCTAATTAGCCAAGGCTAATGTCTGGTTTCCTGTAGAGAGCTTTTGTGGAGTAATTACGTTCCTCGAGGTCAAACTACTGTAATTACAGGTCTTTAACTAATCGAGATAAACAGCCTTTGAATTTTTGCAGTGACTCAGCCCATTGCTCTAACTGACTTTTATCTTAACCGACAACAACATAGGGTATTATGACAGGTGATAGCAATGCTTTTTGTTTATTTGGGATCTAAACAATAACAGCTTTCACTAAAGCCTATAAATCATTAACATCTATTGAAGTCCTTGCCTAGGCTTATGAGCCAGTCATTGTTACAGGCTTTTGAAGGTACACTTTCAAATTTAAATAAACCAGGAAGTAGATATTTCCATAGAATTAGATGAGAGGAATAAGAGCAAGAAGAAACAATTCTGACTCTATAATTTCTTTCTCTTTGCCTCTTCTTATTCCTTTCTTTAAATATTGACACTGATTTCTTCTTCGAAGCACAATAATGAGGTTGTTTTAGAGTACCAACTCTCCAAAAAGACCATTTACCCAGCTTGTTTGTTTTCCTTCCTCTGTGTCCCCTTGGGTTCTCACACCTTTCCTTGAGGATCAGGTAGTTTGGACTACTATGGGAACACTGGCAAACATTATCCCACCTAACTTCATTATTTCTAAGTTTAAACTTAGTAGGGTTTCCTCTTCAGAAGCTGTTAAATTGGCTAACCTCCCCTTCCACCTTCCCTGGCATGAATAAAGACGCTAAAATAACATTCCCTTTTAACAAACAACCAAGAAAACAAACACCCACCACCCTACTACACAGAAAGCCTGCACTAATGAAAAGAATAAAACTGGGTAAGAAAGGAAATTAACTGGGGCTTGACCCTCATCATCTTCTGTGGGCTTCAGCTCAGCTTTGGAGTGCATGACAAGTTAGGGTAACATTTCCCTTACTTTAATAATTGCTGTGCTACTTGATTACTAGTAACACATATAAGTTTAATCTGGATTCCTGCCACAGACCAAAACCAATATTTGGCCTTCCTAGCAATCTAATCTATGAGCCAAGTGCCCAACATGGAAGGAAAGAATATCCACTGAGCTGCTACCACATAATTATTTTTTTAATATTTAATCAATTAAATTCGCACATTATTTTACAAATAAATTATGACTAGAACATTAAAGCTTTACAGTAAATAAAAAACAATGCCTGAAATGTGAACGCTGGGTTGATAAGTCACTACCAGATTATATTCTGTGTCAGAAAGCATTATGCCCTACATAAGGAACTACTTCAGCAGAAATGTTGTAGTCATGAATGTAAAGTGACAAGAAACTGCATTTTAATTTTATTACTTATACATACATGACAACCAGCGTGAATCTGCTCTTGGTTTTTATAATTCCTGTCTTGCACTAAGTCCATATGTAATCATGCAGTGCTAATACTGTGCCATTTCCCCTGACATAATGACATCAATGAGGATAATTTAGGGATAAACAAGCTCCTAATTATCAGGAACCCATTCATCTATAACCTTTTTTCCAAACTCAGAATGAAACCCTGACTTTTTGTCTACACATCTATGTATCTATCTATCTATCTATACCTGAGTGTGCACTTATTTTATAAAAATGTGTATGTGTATCTGTTTTTGTTCATTCAGTTTCTGTCACTTTAGTAACTATTCAGCAATATTTGTGATAAAAACACAGAACTTAGATCAAAGACCCCAAGCAATACCTAAGCTGGCATCAAGGACTCTCCCTTTAGAAAGATCTGATGATGTCAAGGTATAGATGAAGCAATACTGGAAGATGTCCTTGAATTTCAGAGTTATTTTGGGTGGAATTTTATCTAGCTACATTCAGATTTTTTTCAGTGTAGAAATGTACCTACAAGCTTGTCATTTGTGAATCTTTTCATATATAAAGTCAATATATAATGCAGAATAGGGAATGATTCATGTCTTTATAAAGTTCATTCTGGAATAGTCTGATATTTAAGTGGAAGAAAAGAAGGTTATCAGAAGTAGCCAACTTGGATTTACCAAGGGGAAGTCAGGCTTGATCACTCTGGAAATCTTGTAGGATGTCACGACTGGCTGGGGAGATGAAGAGAGAGCAGAGGATGTTGTGTACCTTGACATCAGCTATGCATTTGATACTGTCTACCACAACATCCTTGTAATGAAGCTTAGGAAGTGTGGGATAGATGAGTGGACAGTGAAGCAGTTTGAGAACTGGCTGACTGGCAGAGCTCAGAGTGTTGTGATCAGCACCACAGAGTCTACTTGGAGGCCTACAGATACTGCTGTTCCCCAAGAGCTGTCATTGGGTCTCATCTCCTTCAACATCTTCACTGATGATGTGGATGAAGAGATGGAATTCATCCTCAGCAAGTTTGCTGAGAATACGAAGCTGGGAAGAGTGGCTGACACACCAGAAGGCTGTGATGCCATTCAACAAGATCTGGACAGACTCAAGAGTTGGGCAGCGAGGAACCTGATGAGGTTCAACAAGGGCAAGTACGGAGTTCTCCATCTGGGGAGGAATAACTGCACACATCAATACAGGTTAGGAGCTGACTTCCTGGAAAGGAGCTCTGCAGAGAGGGATCTGGATGTCCTGGTGGACAGCAGGTTGGCCATGAGCCAGCAGTGTGTCCTTGTGGCCAGAAAGGCCAATGGCATCCTGAAGTGCATTACAAAGAGCATGGCCAGCAGGTCAAAGAAGGCAATCCTTCTCCTCTACTCTGCCCAGAAGAGGCCACATCTGAAGTACTGGGTCCAGTTCTGGGCTCTTCAGTTCAAAAAAAGACAGGGATCTGCTAGAGAGAGTCTAGCGGAGGGTCACAAAGATAGTGAGGAGCATGGAGCATTTCCCTTAAGAGGAAAGGCAGAGAGACCTGGGGCTGTTTAGCCTGGAGAAAAGAAGACTGCGGTGGGAACTTATAAATGCATATAAATATCTAATGGGTGGGAGACAAGTGGATGGGGCCAGGCTCTTCTCACCAGTGCCCAGCGACAAGACAAGGGGCAACGGACAAAAAGTGGAACACAGTAGGTTCCACTGGAACATGAGGAAAAACTTTTTTACTTTGAGAGCAGCAGAGATCTGGAACAGACTGCCCAGAGATGTTGTGGAGCCTCCTTCTCTGAAGATATTCATGAACTGCCTGGATGCCTACCTGTGTGACCTGTTGTAGGGAACCTTCGTTAGCAGGGCATTTGGACTCAGTGATCTCCAGAGGTCCCTTCCAAGCCCTACAATTGTGTGATTCTGTGATTCTCACAGAGAGATGATTTCTATACATCATTTGCAGAAGAGCCAGAGAAACCACACTGTCAATACATACGAGGTCAGGAATGGTGGAAGAGGGTAATTCTCTCCTTTTATCAGCCCTGTTCCTCCTGTATTTGTGGCAACATAGCAATCTCTGTGACTGCTATTCATAGCTGCCATGCTCAATGAGATGTTGGGAACTTTTCCGCATTTACTCTTTGGCAGTACTTTGCCATTGCAGGACTCTGGCAGAGAAATGCAGCCTCACACCGAGGACATTTTATAACCACATCATTTTATTTTTCCCTAAAATTTCTAGCACAGGCTCTGTGTCTTTCTAACGTGCATTGTTAAACAGAAGCCATCCTGTTCCAGACTTTCACAAGCCCCGCAATGTGGTGACTCCTCTGCTGTCTTTCCTCTTCCCACCCCATATAAGCTTTCAATTACTGATGTTATATTCAAAACAAAAGTATTCAAGAAATTAAAACCAGAATGAAATCCTCAAGGCTAGAATTCAGAACCCAGTTGTAAATGAAACTCTAGTTGCCTTCATACAACTGTAGTGGCATAATGGTAAATAAAGTTCTCATTTAGGGAGTGATTCATGTGCCAGGGTAGATAAGAGGCTCATGCGCAGTGATCCAGTTTGATTTGGCTGTAAAGTATAATAAAAAGCTCCAGGCTTTGACATGTGCAGGAGTTTGGCCCCCTGCAAAAACTTAGTTGGGACTTTAAAGAGGCAGTGACCCTACACAGTCAGCAAAGCGGAGGAAACTATACTGTAGCATCCACGTTAACAAGAAATGGGCCTCATTATGAAGATCTGCCAAGAGAAAGATTATTGTGTGTGACAAATCAGACTCATCCACGGCAGAAAATTTCTCTTGTCCTTTGGTGACATGGATGAAGCACTGACCATAGTGCAATTGTAAAAGCAAAATTAATTCCAGCATTTTCCAGTCTAGCAGCAAATTCCCAGAGTATTTCATCTGGAAGCAGCCACAAATCTCATACAGCAACTGAATACAGTCTTTGATTTTAACCCATTTACCTGCTGGCAAAACTGAGAGCCCCAACGAATGTATGGATTCACTAATATCACACAACATTTGAGAGTTCTTTTAATCTCCTATGCCAATACCAAAGAAAACCTACGAGCATGTTGTTCTCTGGAAAACCCTGGGAAAACATAGCAAAGGCATACATCCCTAGTTGAATGAGTAACTCTCCACTGAATTAAAGTTATTAATACGAAAAGAGTAAAGGTTTAATAGTTACAGCAACACATTAGCAAAGAGATGAACTGAAACTGATTCTTAACATTTACTTTGACTTTCCCTTGGTCATTAGGAACCTAACGCATTCTGTCTTCCACAGTTCATAATTCTTGGTCTTCCAGAGGCATGGGAAGAATTTTCCCTCTTTTGCAGATTTAAATGGAAGGTTTTATATGTGCAAAGTATTGTTTCTAAAAGAAAAAAAGATTGTGATTCTGTTTCTGGAAGCAGAAGGAAGTGCTTTTGTTTGACATTAAAGCAGGTGTCCAGACATTGAATTTACAGGCTTATGTATAATTTTAGTCACAGTTCACAGAAGAAATAAACACTAAGAAAACCACACCTTTCTAATTTATGGACATCAAAATTGAGACTACAGTTTAAAATGTGTGGATAATTATTTGACCTTTCTATTTAGATAATGTATATGAAGTTGTTAAGTGGAGTCACATTTATATTCAGCTTTGTATTGTGCCAGAAATTTGTCTTGTCTGAACAACAGACGTAAAGCTACATCTCTTCAAGTTAAGAACTCTCCTAAAGTCATTTGAACTTTTTTTTAAATCTCAGTGAAAGAATAGCTATATCATAGTAATTTCCCTTGAAGATGCTTTTGAGAAAATAGGATGTTCTCCTGCGTGCTATACTAAAATCTTACCTCAAATGTACAGTGTTTTTTCCTTTTTCTTTTCTCTTTTTTCTTTCCTCTTTCATTCCTTTTCCCTTTCCTTTTCTCTTTCCTTTCCCCTCCCCCCCCTTTCCTTCTCCTCCCCTTCCCTCCTCTCCCCTCCCCTTCCCTGGAATTCCCTTTACTTCCCTCCCATACCCTCCCCTTCCCACACCACCTCTTCTCTCTCCTCTCTCCCCTTTCCCTTCTCCCCTCTCCCCTCTACTTCTTATTCTCCTCTCTCCTCTTCTTACTTGTTCATTTTTTAAAGACACAGAAGAAAAGCACACACTCACAGTCTTGGGTGTCAAACATATATTTGTTGGCAGATGTACAATGACAATTTGTAATGCTCAGTGGCTAGTGAAGAGCAAAATTCTCAGAGAATTCCCTGAATATCTTTGTGCTCTAAGGCAATTTGCTTTGCTAAAAAGTTAATGAGTTGTGAAAATTGTACTTGCTGTCTCTCTGGAGTCATTACTTATCTGGGGAGATAATATTAATTTGTGTATAGTTACACCTGCCAGAGCAATTTTCTGAAACTCACACCACCCCAGAACAGAATGTATTTGAAAGACTTCCGAGTTTGGCCAAGGACTCTATCACTCATGGAAATGACAGAGTGGATAAGACTGCTGACAGGCTTGCTCTCTCCTTCTAGTGTGCCCTCCCCTTCTCTCATCTTAAACCAAAGTCCTTCAAAATGCACCAGTTGTTGTTGGGAGTGGGACCTGACAACAATTTTCCAACTGCTGTTTTGAGTACGTGGTAGAGAATTAAAAGCTGCTGTCAGTAATGATACACATGGAACATAGCCCCTTTTCTCTCATAATCAAAGAAAAGGGAAAAATCCAACTATTGAGAACACTGCAATTAGAAATAAAAGCAGAAACAATAGCTTTGGGCACATATGATATTGTCTCTGAACATCCTGCTGAACAAACAGTCCACACAGAGTTAGGCAGTAATGAGAATCCCCACGCTGGAGACAGCACTGAGCAAAGGGTGCTGGTGCAGTTGGTGTCAGTCCAAGTCTGCCTCCAATGGGCAAGCTGGAGCGAGGAGAGGAAGGAAAATGTTGACGCAGAGACCCTACTGTAGCAGTTTCACGGTAGCTTACCATAGGGATGTGGAAGACAGCTTCCAAGAAACATCTTTGCTCTTTGGGTGGGCCAGTCCAGCACCACACATAACTTTATTTCATAGGGCTGCAAAGTTCAAAGAAAGCTCTGGGAAAGGGGAACTGTGGCTCACAATGCAGAGCCCAATCTGCTGCACCACACATGGCTAAAGTACACTTCATAAGTAATCAAGGGAAGGACCTCCCTGAAGCACAAATGGCAGTGGGGTACCCTTCTATAAATATCCTGAGAAATAGCAGAATTTCCCTTTCCAGTTGCCTGAGTGACTCCACCTCCTCTGATAGCTTGCAAATGTTCCCTTGGTTTAAGCAGTTACCACCGTCGCGTGCGCTGTAGATCAAAAACAAGTGCATGGGAAAAGGGAGCTAAGCACAATAGGTGTGGGTTGAGTTGCATGCAGTAGGAACTGTTTTGAGGTTGTGGTTGTCTTGCTGCTATTTTTTCCATCCTCCTAATTCCTTTCCTGGTTCAGTTACGTTCTGATTTCCTACAGTCTGTCAGAGCAACCTAATGCCAATTCCAGCTCTCAGCCTCAAGGAATTAAACCCATACTCTCAGACTGATAATGGATGGCTTTAACCCAGCCCTTTTTCTCCTGCTGCAGGCAGCAGGGAAGTAGAATCCACCAAGAGCCTCTAAATCTAAGCCAATTCAATACCACCTGAAAACCTCACTGGCATTCAAGCATATTCCATTCTGAGCTCTTGATCTGGATGACAGTGACCACAGTTCATGGGAGAATTTGGTCTGACACTTTTCTATTGATCATCATAAAATTTGGTTCAGGTTTCAGCAGAATTTGACGAATTCACATCTATGAAAAGCACCAATAAATCACAAAATATGAAACAAGTTTTCCTAAACTCATACTTTTTTAGAAGTAACAGATTTTTCAGAGGAAACAAAGGAAATCTTCTGGAACTAGTTTCTTTTTTCCATAATGTAAAGAGAGGTAGGAAATTCAGTAACAATATAGCATTTACAGTATCAAATTTAAATCAGATGTCTCATATATTAGAAAATTGAAAAAAAATCAACAAATTACTTGTGGTCTACTGACAGACCATTTTACAGTCTGTTCCTTGCATTAAGGCCACAAGTTTGGAGACTCACTGCTAAACATTTTTATTCAATGCTCCAATTATTCTTTCTGCCTCTGTGCAAATCAAAAAATTCACTGGTGGCTCAGTTCTAGATGGCTCCTTATCTTCTTTGAACAAGGTATCAGGGACTGAAGAATCACAATCTTGGGCAAATTGCTTTCTCCTTTTGGGTTACACATTTCTGACTGTTAGATTTAATGAAGATTATTCATCTGTGGTCTTTCTGGCTATCTTAATCACAGAATGGTTTGGGCTTAGGAAGGATCCTCTGGAGGCCATCTGGTCCAACCCCTGCTAAGGCAGGTCCACCCACACCAGATTGCTCAGGACCACATCCAAGTGGTCCTGAAGACCTCCAAGGAGGGACACCTCACAATGCCTCTGGGCAATGTGTGTTCAGCATCTCCTGTGTTTCAGTTTGTGCCCATTGCCTCTTGTCCTGTCACTGGGCACCTTGGAAAACAGCCTTGCAACCTTCTCTTCACATTCTTCCTAGGGTTACTTCTATTAATTAATTACATCTTCCCGGAGCTTCCTCTTCTCCAGCCTATGCAGAATTTCTGAGAATAAAACACTCAGTCTATTCTCATAGGAGTGGTTCTCCAGTCTCTTAATTATCTTTGTGTCCCTTCACTGGACTCTCTCCAGCATGTCCAAGTCTCTGTTATACTGGGTGACCCAGAATCAGATCCAGAACTGCAAGTGGCCTCACCAGGGCAGAGTAGAGAGGAAGAATCACTTCCCTCAACTTGCTGGAAATACTTTGACTAAAGCAGCTCAGGATACTGTTAGTCTTGTTTGTAGCAAGGATACATTGCCTATTCATGTTCAATTTGAGGTTCACCAGAAATTTTAGGACCTTTTCTGCAAAACTGCTATCCATTATTGTGGACTCCAGCATGTACTGGCACACGGGATTATTCCTCCCTAGGTTCAGGACTTTACACTTTCCCTTGCTGAACTGCAAATTTCTGTCAGACCATTTCTCCAGCCTGTCCAGATCCCTCTTGATGGTAGTATGACTATCTGAGGTATGTGCCCCTCTTCCTAGTTTTATGTTATCTGCAAACTTACTCAAGATGCCCTCTACCCAACATCTAGATAACTGAAGAAGAAGTTTAAAGAGGACTGGGCCCAGTTTTGACCCCTGGAGTACTCTGGTAGTTACCGGCCTCCAATTAGATTTTGCACCACTGACCACTACACTCTGGGCCTAGTAATTCAGCCAGTTTTTGATCCACCTCACTGTCTGTTCATACTGCCCATACATCAATAACTTCTCTGTTAGAATCTTATGGGAGACAGTGTCAAAGGCCTTAATGAATTTCAAGTAGACAATATCCACTGCTCTTCCCTCAGCAGTCATTTAATTGCAGAATGTTATCAAGTTTGTTCAAATTGTCCACTGCAGGGAAGTTTGACTAGATGATGGACTGAGTTCACAAATAGCTATAGGAACTGGAACATGGGCATTTCCTTACCAGTGTGGTTACCTGAAGCTTAACATGGACAAATCTTCTTTAGAAGTAGCCTTCAGGTCAAATTCAATCCTAAGAGCGGACACCTCCCAGAAAGAAAAAGGGAACTGCTTAGTACTGAAAGTATACATCATCCTGTGATGTGGATTTGAACCATTTGGAAGATCTATGATGACTATGAGAAAAGATTGTATTTTGAGAAATATTTGGCTATTTCCCCCAGTTGTACATCAGATTTAAACAAAGGTACTGCAGGCCATTGTAGTAGAAATCCTAAGTCATGGCCTGAAACAGTGATTGAGCACCTGGTGGGAAGGCAGGGCCAACGCAGGGGAGCTCAGGTGCATTGCATGACTGGAAGGGATAGAGCCAGGATCCACCCTTTCCCAGACCTCATTTAAGGGCTGGCAGTGGAAATGAAGGTATTGCTTGCTGGAGATCA
This sequence comes from Numida meleagris, assembly GCF_002078875.1. Taxonomy (NCBI): domain Eukaryota; kingdom Metazoa; phylum Chordata; class Aves; order Galliformes; family Numididae; genus Numida; species Numida meleagris. Next base: position 42,714,497 of record NC_034438.1, on the reverse strand, counting down.
CTGTCTACCAGTGGTCTTCTAGAGGTAAGCAGCAGTTTTCCTTCATTTCTGTATCTGTGGCTGCTGCATTTGGACTTGTTCTTATTTGCTGTAGCCAAAGACTTTGCCACTCTGCTATTATCATCCCATTATAGCATTAGAGTCGTTCAGCTGATTCAAGGAACTTTGCATGCAGCCAGGGGACTTAATCTGAAGATGAATGCAATTTCTGGAAGGAAAAGGCAGGAAGAGAATACAACTTAAACCCCCCCACTCCCCAAAAAAAGTAACAGAGACCTTTCTAACTTACTCCTTTCTAACTTATTCTCTAGTAATAAGGGGCTGTATCCTTAGTACTGAATGGGAAGATTCAAGAGATTTATGAAAGATTCCTGACTCTTTCTATATAATGATCTCAAGCTTTTGTAGAAACAAGGTCCTGTTCAGCACAGCAGATTGTTTCTGTCAGGGGGATTAGGTGTAAGGGCTGAGTGGTTTCTCAGAACAGGAACTCCTCCAAAGGTTAGATCATATCTGAAATCTCAGAGTTTCTTTGTCTGCATGGGTCAGAAATGTAATTAGAATTTCTTGCAGATAGCTCTATGTCTGAAACTATTAGGGCAAGCAGCAGACACTCACAAAGACTACTGCTAATGTGATGTTTGCAGTACTCATAATTTACGAGAACAGTCATCTCATGTCTTCCACCTCCTATGATGACATTTACCTGTTTTTGTAGGACTTAGATGATTTAGGCTTGACTTTGAACCTACCTCTGAATTCAAGCTCCAGTTTTGCCTCAGATATTGTCCTGAGACCTCCTCCAAGGCTCCTTATTTTGGTCCCAGGTCTTTCACATGGTAAACAGATGTGGTAGATGGTTAGGTAGCAGTAGTGATAAAAATAGGCCTGCTAAATACCCCTTCATTAGGTACATTCTACTGAACAATCATATAGACATAGTAAAATTATTACGGAAGATACTGATATTATCTAATAATCAGAGGGCTGGAGCATCTCTCCCATGAAGAAAGGTTGAGGGAACTGGGCTTCTTAGCTTGGAGAAGAGAAGGCTCTGGGGAGACCTCATTGTAGCCTTCCAGTACTTGAAGGGAGTGTATAAACAGGAGGGGGAACGATTGTTCACGAGAGTAGAAAGCGATAGAACAAGGGGGAATGGTTTTAAACTGAGACAGGGCAGATTTAGGTTAGACGTTCGGAGGAATTTTTTTCACTCAGAGGGTGCTGACATGCTGGAACAAGTTTTCCAAAGGTTGTGGATGCCCCATCCGTGGAGGCATTCAAGGCCAGGCTGGATGTGGCTCTGGCAGCCTGGTTTAGTGGTTGTCAACCCTGCACTCAGCAGGGGAGTTGAAACTAGATGATCTTTGAGGTCCTTTTCAACCCAGGCCATTTTGTGATTGTGTATATATTTCCAAAATAAATGCTTTTACACAGAGTATAAGGTAAATACTCTTTACTGTTGCTCAAAGAATTACATTTCTAGCAAAGCCAATGTCTTTACAGTTCTCATATCCAGACTTTCATATTTATCAGGAAAATAAATACATGACAGATGCCAGAGATCTCTTCCTAAGAAAAGAGTTCTCTTGGGTCTGTTTCTACCCTAAAAACATGATACTGAGATACATGTTTACAAACTTTATCTACTGCTATACATTAACTATGCCAGAATTACCTATGCTACTACTGTAATCTAATCAGAGCTGCACGGCTGCCAAAAATTTTCAAATATATTCACAATGCAGCTTCTCTAATATATACATCAACTTAACAAATGCATCTTCTACCTAGTTAAAAAATCTTTCAGGTAAACATGTACATTCATTACAGCACTTGAATCCCTGCATCACAAGACTGCGATTCTCCTCGCTTTAGAGCATACCTTCTTGAAAGTCAATTTGTTTGGATGTCCAAGGTACAAATTATCTTCTGTCTATATTATAGAAATCAATACAGCTTTTAGGTAGACTTATCAAGGCATGACTGGTTTCTATTTGTATACTCACTGAAAAACAAAGGTGTAGTAGAGATTTAAAAAAAAAAAAAAGCTTTAAATACTCAACAAGACTTAAAGTTTTGCACCATATTAAGCTTATTGAACTCAGCTCTCTGAGTATTAGTTAAGATGTAGAAATGTGTTTTGGATAAGGAACTTCACAACTGAAGTGCACCTTCATGGGTTTGGTTGCATTCATATTTTTCAAATGATATTGGTCAAGGTTATTTCTGGTATATTTCTACTTGATCCATGGCCTTGAAAGAAATACTGTAAAGGAACTGAAATTTTATAATCATTTCCCCCTGCTTTTATGTCATTTCAGTACTTAAAAAAGATAGAATTGATAAAAAACATTGAGGCCTTCTAAAGTTTCCTGCAGACATACTTTACATGTTTGATCATTACATGTTTTTCAGGTACAGTTACTCTTTTCCTCAATGGCTCTGATGTTATCTTCATCCTGTTATGGACCCTTATCACAAAGGGATGAAATATCAGTAGATCTCCTTGCAAGAATTACATGCTCTCACTTTCCACGGAGTGAAGCCAGGTATGAATTATACTTTGTGGATGACCTTCTAACATGGAAACAGCATGTGAGAAGCAAATGAAATTAAAAGGGTTATCTTCAATTAGTGCTAGTAAAAGAAAAAAAAGATTAGATATATCCATTGCTGCAGGTTGGTTTACAAATGTGCTTTAACTCTCACTTAACCATCTCACGTGTTTTTTTTTTTTTTTTGGACAAAGTCTTTGTGGCAGGAAAGTCTAATTTCTTTTGAAATTGAAGTAGAAAGTCTTAGAGTATGTTAACTGAGCCTCAAAAAAAAAATCTACATTAAGAACAAGAGGAATCAAACTTCAGAAAATATAGGATCATAGAATCATAGAATTGCTCAGGTTGGAAAAGACCTTCAAGATAATAATGTCCAACCGCAACCTAACCATACTACTGTAACTCTAACAACCCACTGCTAAATCATGTCCTTGAGCACCACATCAAAACGGTTTTTAAACACATTCAGGGATGGTGACTCAACCACCTCCCTGGGGAGCCTGTTCCAGTGCTTAATAGCCCTTTCTGGAAAGAAGTTTTCAGAAGTTTCCAATCTAACACCCCCCCCCCCCAGCACATCTTGAGGCCATTTCCCCTTGTCCCGTCACCAGTGAGAAGAGACCACCCCTGCTCTCACTGCAATCACCTTTCAGGTATTTGAAGAGAGCAATAAGTTCTCCCCTCAGCCTCCTCTTCCCTAGACTAAACAGCCCCAGTTCCTCTAATTGCTCCTCATAGGGCATGTTCTCCGAGCCCTTCACCAGCCTTGTTGCCCTTCTTTGGGGACACTGGTTGCCCTTCTTTCTCCAGCACCTCAATGTCCTTTCTGTAGTGAGGCGCCCAAAACTGAACACAGGACTCCAGGTAGGGCCTCACCGATGCCGAGTACAGGGGCAGGATGACTTCCCTAGTCCTGCTCACCACACCGTTCCTGATACAAGCCAGGATGCCACTGGCCCTCTTGGCCACCTGGACACACTGCTGGCTCATATTCAGCCAACTGTCCATCAGTGCACGAAGGTCCCTTTCTGTCAGGCAGCTTTCCAGCCGCTCCTCCCCAAGCCTGTAGGGTTGCCTGGGGTTGTTGTGACCAAGATGCAGGACCTGACATTTGGTTCTATTAAAACTCATACAGTTTACCTTGGCCTATTGATGCGGTCTATCCAGGTCCCTCTGTATATAAATATGATTTTTGGATGTAGGTGTCCAGTTGTGCTGGTGCAGCTCTTATCTCAGCATGAATTTAACTGGCCTGAATGATTACTTCCTTCGGACTGATGCAAAAAAAAAAAAAAAAAAAAAGGCGGGGGGGGAATCTAACCGAGGAACTTTCTATTTTTAAAAAACTATTTTAAATTCTGTAATCTGCTACATTTAGAAATTCAGGAAAAATTATCCTATTTCTATTTTTCCAGTAAAAACTTCCCCACCACTCCTCCAAGCACTTAAAACAGGGATGAACACCGCGGTTAAAGTGCATTAACACTGGCATGTCACACAAGAAGTACGGATAAGTGCAGGGGTGGGGAGCAAGGGCATAGATTCAACTCAGAGCAATGAGTTGTATGTGAACATCTTATGGTTTTGTGATTTTTGTTGTCGGTATTCCACATCATTACATCATGTAAGGTACGGGCAGTTAAAGAGTTAACTCCCTGGTTACTGCAAACTACCTTTTTTGGTGTGGCCCTCTGAGGGGGAGGGGAGGAGGTGCACTCCCCAGGGGTCTTTGCGTTGGAGGGGAGGGGGTGAAGACGCGTGGGGGACGCGGGGTCCGTTCCTTCCTGCCCGGCGGAGAAAGCACGTGGTCCTTCTGCAGTTTACTGTGTAAGATTTCAGCCTGTAAACCCTCTATTATAATTCTACTAGCCTCATGTTGATATATTTAGTAAAATTAGTTGTTCCTCCTCAGATTGGTGCCGCTGTTTTTTTTTGTGTTAGATCCGCCTACGAGTCCCCCTCTTCCCTTTGTTTTCCCAGGTTGCGGCTCCGCGGCTTCTCTGCCACTTTAGCCGCCGGACCCCCCGGGGGCTGGCCCCTACTCGCCGGCAATTTTTTTTCCTTCCTCTTTTCTCGTTTTTTTTCTTTCAGGCCTGTCCCCCTTGTCATGGACGCAGACCGTTAGATAATACCGTGACAAATATTGGTGGAGGATGCGGGCAATAGATCTGCTTTCAATTTTTGGAATGATTCATAAAGGATTAACGGTAATCATGTTCCTCGGAACATACTGGTTTCTGGTTAAGGCTATCATGTTCTGTGTTGGAGTTGTGTGTACATATAACTACATAATGGTGCTGATGGAGATACTGGCCTGGTGCTTGTACCTCCCGGAGGGAGTGGCTAGTTTTACAAACGGCACCGTGGTGAGGCTGGCTTCCAGGTTCTCCTCTCAGTTCCTTACGCACCCTTGGAATTTCAATCTAGCAATCGTGATACCAATTGCTTTGAATGTTTTCCTCCTAATAATAATTTACATTATGTGGAGGAAACTCTCCCCAAAACCGGGAAATGCAGAGTGGCAGGGAATATGGAGAGGCCTAGGGAAGACGTTAGAAACATGGGGACCCCCCGTGTCATGGGATTTCACCCTTGAACACCTGTGGGATCCCGAGAAGCTCGGTCAGTTTTTGAGTCAGGGATGGCGCGGCCTAGGCAGATCTGAGGAGGCACAACTTATTTGGGGCCTGGCTTGTGCTTATCGAGCTCTATACAACACTGTTCTTGAGAGAGAGAGTTTCCCGGCTGAAATTCGAACCAGAGGGGGAAGTCCCCAGGCTAAACCTGAGGAAGCACAGGAGGCACCAGTATCTGTGGCAGTTGCTCCTGTGGAAGGACAGAAATGGAAACGGGTGTCCTCGCGGCTGGAACGGAAGGAAGAAGCGGAGAAGGTAGGCTAGGGGCCCTCCCCAAACCCATCATCATCAACAAAGACAACAGAAGACAACAAGAGACATGGAGGGGATAGCAAGGAGGAAGGCATCGCTATTACAAGTGTCCGCTGACCTCTGAAAATGACCGAGATCATAGGCTCAAGAAAGGAGTTTACACGGCAACCGAACGAAACCATTGTCACCTGGATGCTTCGGTGTTGGGACAACGGGGCCAGCAGTGTGCTCCTGAATGGTAATGAACTCGCCAACTAGGGAGCATTGCCAGGGACGCAGCCATTGACAGAGGGATCAGTAGATGCCTGGATGGAACCGCCACCCTTTGGGAACGAGTGTTAGTAGCTGTGAAGGAAAGGTATCCCTTCAAAGATGACCTCGAGCCTCAGATGAGAAAGTGGGACACTGCTGAAAAGGGCATTCAGTATTTGAGAGAAATAGCTGTGGTGGAAATGCTGTATGACCCCAGGGTTGTTCCTAACAATCCACACCAGCAGCATGATCCCGAGAGAGTTAGAAGTACGCTGGATATATGGCGGAAACTCACCAAAACAGCACCAGCCCAGTATGCCAGTACACTGCTAGCCACATTTGATAGATTGGAGGACCTACACAGAAGACCCCCTGTTTATGAACTGATTATTACACTCAAAAATTATGAGCAAAAACTCCCCCCAAACCATGCTTCTATTTCAGCTATCTCAGAGGTAAGAGAAAGATTGGCGAAAGTGGAGAAGAAACAGAATGGTTTAGTGGAGGATGTGTCCCTCTTGATGGACTGTGATGAACCCGTAGCAGTATCAGAAACACCTGATGGAGATCAGGATGATCAGAAGAGCCTAATGAAGAAGCTGATCAAAGTGATGGAAGATCATGAATGCTCCTCCTCACCTGTATCATCAAAAATCTCAGCTATCAAAGGCAGACGCCTTCCTGCTCGAGCAAATGATGGTGGCAGATCTATGGCACGTGCCGCCTTGTGGAGTTACTTACGTGAGCATGGAGAAGACATGAAAAAAATGGCATAAGAAACCCACTCCTGTACTATGAGCACGGGTGAGAGAATTACAATGCAGATTAACCACTGATGAAATTGCTGAAGTCACTACAGGTAACCAATAGAGGGGCCCTGCCCTCAGTCAGGGGAGGGAAAGGGATAATAGAGTTTATTGGACTGTGTGGATTCGATGGCCTGGCACTTCAGACTCACAGAAATACGAGGCACTGGTGAACACGGGTGCACAGTGCACTCTAATGCCTTCGAGTCATGATGGGACAGATTTGATTTGTATTTCTGGAGTGACTGGGGGCTCTCAAGAATTGACTGTGCTGGAGGCAGAAATAAGTCTTACTGGTAAAGACTGGCAAAGCCATCCTATTGTGACTGGTCCAGGGGCTCTGTGTATACTTGGTATTGATTACCTTAGAAGGGGACATTTCAAGGATCCCAAACGGTATTGATGGGCCTTTGGAGTAGCTGCTGTGGACACAGAAAACATTAAGCAGCTGTCTGTTTTGCCTGGCCTGTCAGAAGATCCATCTATGGTGGGGCTGCTAAAAGTAAAAGAGCAACAGGTACCGATTGTCACAAAAACAATGCACACACGGCAGTACTGCACCAACAGGGATTCCTTGCTCCCCATTCATAAGCTGATTCGTCAACTAGAGAGCCAGGGAGTGATCAGCAAAACTCACTCACCTTTTAATAGCCCCATATGGCCAGTGCGTAAAGCCAGTGGAGAATGGAGGCTGACAGTAGACTACCGTGGCCTGAATGAAGTCACACCCCCATTGAGTGCTGCTGTGCCAGACATGCTAGAACTCCAGTATGAACTGGAGTCCAAAGCAGCCAAGTGGTATGCCACCACTGACATTGCTAATGCCGCCTTCTCCATTCCTTTGGCCACAGAATGCAGGCCACAGTTTGCTTTTACCTGGAGAGGCGTTCAGTATACCTGGAACCGTTTGCCCCAGGGGTGGAAACACAGCCCAACTATTTGCCATGGGCTGATTCAAAGTGCACTGGAACAGGGCGGTGCTCCCGAGCACCTGCAGTATATTGATGACATTGTTGTGTGGGGCAATACAGCAGAGGAAGTTTTCAAGAAGGGGGAGAGAATAATCCAAATCCTTCTGCAAGCTGGTTTTGCTATTAAGCGAAACAAAGTGAAAGGGCCTGCACAGGAAATTCAGTTCCTAGGAGTAAAGTGGCAAGATGGGTGTCGTCACATCCCAGCAGATGTGATCAACAAAATCACTGCCATGTCTCCACCCGCTAACAAGAAAGAGACACAATCTTTTTTGGGTGTAGTGGGCTTTTGGAGAATGCAAATTCCAAACTATAGCCTCAGTGTAAGCCCCCTTTATCAGGTGACACGGAAGAAGAATCATTTTTCGTGGGGTCCTGAGCAGCAGCAGGCTTTTGAGCAGATTAAACAGGAGATAGCCCATGCGGTGGCCCTAGGGCCAGTACGGATGGGAGAGGATGTAAAGAACATCCTCTACACTGCTGCTGGAGAGAAAGGTCCCACCTGGAGTCTATGGCAAAGAGCCTCAGGAGGGACCCAAGGCCGACCCCTGGGATTCTGGAGTCGAGCATACAGGGGGTCCGAGGAGGGCTGCACTCGAACTGAGAAGGAAATCTTAGCCGTGTATGAGGGGGTTCGAGCTGCTTCTGAAGTAATTGGTACTGAAACACAGCTTCTTCTTGCCCCTCGACTGCCAGTGCTCAACTGGATGTATAAGGGAAAGGTTCCCTCCACCCATCATGCTACTGATGCCACTTGGAGTAAGTGGATTGCGTTGATTACTCAGCGGAGTATGGGGATGGGGAATCTCAGTTGTCCAGGGATCTTAGAAGTGATCATGGACTGGCCTGAAGGTAAAAAGTTTGGAACATTGTCAGTGGAAGAGGTACCACGTGCTGAAGAAGCCCCACCGTACAACGAATTACCAGAAAATGAAAAGAAATTTGCCCTGTTCACAGATGGATCCTGCTGTATTGTAGGGAAGCATCGCAGATGGAAATCCGCGGTGTGGAGCCCTACACGACAAGTTGCAGAGGCCACGGAAGGAAAAGGAGAATCCAGCCAATTTGCAGAGGTAAAGGCTGTCCAGCTGGCCTTAGATGTTGCTGAACGGGAGAGGTGGCCAATGCTTTATCTTTACACTGACTCATGGATGGTGGCAAATGCCCTATGGTGGCAGTTACAGCAGTGGGAACAAAACAACTGGCAACGAAGGGGTAAACCTATTTGGGCTGCTGAACTGTGGAAAGATATTGCTGTCCGAATAAAGAATATGGTTATAAAGGTGCGTCATGTAGATGCTCATGTACCCAAGAATCGAGCAACTAAAGAACAGCAGATCAACCATCAGGTAGACCAAGCCGCCAAAATAGAAGTGACTCAAATAGACCTAAATTGGCAAAACAAGGGTGAACTGTTTCTAGCTCGCTGGGCCCATGAGACCTTGGGCCACCAAGGAAGAGACGCAACGTGTAAGTGGGCTAGAGACGGAGGGGTGGACTTAACTATGGACGCTATTACACAGGTTATCCATGACTGTGAAACATGTGCCACAATTAAACAAACAAAGAGGATGAAACCTCTCTGGGGGGAAGGGCGATGGCAGAAGTATAAATATGGGGAGGCGTGGCAGGTTGATTATATCACCTTGCCACGAAGCCGCGATGGTAAGCGTTACGTGCTTACCATGGTGGAGGCAACCACTGGGTGGCTCGAAACATTTCCACTACCCCATGCTACCGCCCGAAACACCATATTAGGCCTCGAGAAGCAAGTCCTGTGGCGGCATGGCACTCCAGAAAGGATTGAGTCAGATAATGGGACTCATTTCAGAAATTCCCTTGTGGACAGTTGGGCCAAAGATCATGGCATTGAGTGGATCAATCACATCCCCAATCATGCACCAGGTGCTGGTAAAATCGAGCGGTATAATGGGTTGCTTAAAAACTATGTTGAGAGCAATGGGTGGTGGAACATTTAAGCACTGGGAGAAGCATCTAGCAGAAGCCACCTGGTTGGTCAACACTAGAGGATCAATCAATCGAGCTGGTCCTACCCAGTCTAGCTCCCTACATACTATAGAGGGAGATAAGGTCCCTGTAGTACACGTAAAGAGCATGCTGGGGAAGGCGGTTTGGGTTCTTCCAGCCTCTGGAAAAGGGAAACCTCACTGTGGCACTGTGTTTGCTCAGGGACCTGGGTCCACATGGTGGGTGATGGGGAAAAGCAGGGATGTCCAGTGCGTACCGCAAGGGAATTTGATGCTGGGGGAGTGCAGATAGTGATTCCATGTATATATAGGCATATAACATACGTTACATACGTATCTAATTATTGTTCGTTTGTATATAAATATATGTTAAGCATGATGTAGTGATGTGGAATAAGGGGTGGAATGTTATGGTTTTGTGATTTTTTGTTGTCGGTATTCCACATCATTACATCATGTAAGGTACGGGCAGTTAAAAGAGTTAATTCCCTGATTACTGCAAACTACCTTTTTTGGTGTGGCCCTCTGAGGGGGAGGGGAGGAGGTGCACTCCCCAGGGGTCTTTGCGTTGGAGGGGAGGGGGTGAAGACGCGTGGGGGACGCGGGGTCCGTTCCTTCCTGCCCGGCGGAGAAAGCACGTGGTCCTTCTGCAGTTTACTGTGTAAGATTTCAGCCTGTAAACCCACTATTATAATTCTACTAGCCTCATGTTGATATATTTAGTAAAATTAGTTGTTCCTCCTCAGATTGGTGCCGCTGGTTTTTTTTTTTGTGTTAGATCCGCTTACGAGTCCCCCTCTTCCCTTTGTTTTCCCAGGTTGCGGCTCCGCGGCTTCTCTGCCGCTTTAGCCGCCGGACCCCCCGGGGGCTGGCCCCTACTCGCCGGCAATTTTTTTTTCCTTCCTCTTTTCTCGTTTTTTTTTCTTTCGGGCCTGTCCGCCTTGTCATGGACGCAGACCGTTAGATAATACCGTGACAGAACATAGGAGTCATATGTAGAGTCTGTAATACTTCTGGGATAAATATAGTAAGAATAGCACAAATTCTCTGTTGCTATTTAGGACTCGGGTCACTCCTGTTTGCCAGTATTCCACCTTAGAACACTCAGTTATTCTTCAGCTCTCCCCCTCCTGCCTTCCTTCCCTTACTGGCTGACAATGCTTTAACACCATTTTGTTTTAGAAAAATGCAGATAAAATATTAGTAAGGAAAGCAATACACCCTTCTTTGTCTTCTGTCTTTGAAGGAAGGCATGCCTCATTTTTGGGGCATGTCCCAGCACTAGGCTCTGTAAACAAGCAACTGTTGTGAATTCCCCCCTCCTCAACAGCCTGGAGAAAGCACAGGTACTTTAGCTTTCACTTCTGACTGGAAAAAAATATATAATTATTTTATTTTTTTAACAGAGGAATTCTAAGAGAAGAACAGTGCCTCTCTAGTGCTTTGGTCACAGCAGCAGTCCGCTATATACCTCATGAAGTTGCTCAGGTCATCTGTGAGATCCCTGGATGAGGAGTTCTAAATCAGCAGTACTTACTGCTGCTGTGAGGATAATGTAACAACTGAAGCCTCAGCAGCTGTTGACACCTGCATAACTCCATTTCAGTAAGGTATTCACTTCAAACCTTTACTCTTCCTGCAGTGTTTTAAAACTTCTTGATGAGTTATCCCTAGCTGGATAAGATGTATACGATAGCTCCGAACTTGTCTATTTTGCTGTACCTTTTATGTACTGCAGTTTTCCAAGTACACAACTTGCGGTAGCAGAGCTTAGTGGCTGTTCTGAGTCATGGAAAAGTCATCTCTTTGAAAACAAACAAAAACTAGCCTCGAGTATGTTTGCATCAACTTGGTTTTACTTGTATCATCACTAGCAGGCTTTATTATTATTAAATTCTGACAATAATGAGAGAATAATTTCTGTGAGCACTGTCAAGATAATTGTTGCAGCCATATCCCCTTGGGCTGCAGTTTTTTGAAATTTGTAAAACAAAGTACCCTGAGATTGCTCAGCACTTAGTCCTTCATGAATTGATACTACAAATTTTTCCTTAGGAGCTGATTATCTGCTTGGTTCATTACTTCCTTTCTACGCAGCTCTGGGATGATTTCCTACTAGAGGTTCTGACTTTCTTTCTGGTAAGTCACGAACCTGGTGTACTGGCTGCATGCTAGATTAAATGCCTGTTTGCACATGGGGCAAGAACTGGGGATGTCTTCTTGGCCAAATTACAGTTTGAAAAATGACATTGTACTGTCTTAAATTCCAACCATACATTGAACTGGACATGGCACTTGCCAATTTCTAGCTTAAAATGTAACAATGCAGTGTGCAGACAGCTGAGACTGTGGACTTTCCTTCCCCTCCAGGTGGCTGCACCTCACTGATGGGTAAAGTGATTTCTGTTTACAAAAAAAGCAGCTTTTATAGTTTTTAAATTATTTTAAGATCCTCTGGGAGGAAAAGCATGGCACAGGAATGTAAGCTATTCTGAGTCTTGTTAAGAGAAGGGGACAAAAACCCATAGGAATTAGACCAAAACTAAACTAAAGTCCTGTAAAAACCTCCAGGTGTGAAGAAACACCAGGCCAATAAAATGATCAGTTGTGGTTTTAATTGAAGGATCTGAAGGAAAAAAAAGGCTAGCTGTAATTAAACAGTGGTGATCCCAATAACAGGCCTCACCTTCCAGTTTGCCTACAAGGGCAATAAACTTATCCAAAGCACTGATGGCCTGACAGAAATATTCCTACTCTGCAGGCACAAATCAGTTTTCTGCAAGCTCACTCAGCACTATGTAACGTTTTTCTTTGTAGGATCAAGGAGGTATCTGTTAAACTGAGATCTGCTGGAATTTGTTGAGCTAGAGATGTTAATCAATGTCTGATTAGCTATGCATGCAAACACAGACAGCCCCGCAGCTGCTGGCAGTGGACTTTTAACTCAGCCGAGCACCACTGGTGAGTTTTAAATCCTGTCAGCAGCACTCTGAAGAATCTGTCTGAGATACAGCCAAAATGCAGGCAGCTCATTGGGAATGCTACCAAGTGGAACTTGACTCTCTACTTTCAATACAGAATGTTTTCTTCAATTAAAGGAAAAAAAAAATAGTGATCTGGGATTTGAATAAACTTGCTAGATTTGGAACTGTGAGCTTATGTCATTTTTTCCATGCCCATTTCCTTAGTGAAATGGGTTCCACAATTTAAACTTCTTTTAACTTCTTCAGGAGTTCCATTTTCTTGCAAAAATATAGAAAATGACAACATATCCCTGCGTCCTCCGCTGTCCTCTGTTGGGCTGCTGAGCTCTGTAGCAGCTGCACAGCTCTGGGAGGGGTGGACTGGGGCAGAACAGTGCACAGCATCCTGAACACTGCACACTTGTGTGTGTGCTGGGGCCTAAACAACGTGAAGGTCACGTGTTGCCACCCTGAGGCATCTGTAGAACAGCCATTGTGTTAATTTGACTTCACATGTTTTCAACAGGTTCACAGTGAAGAAACATTCAGCTTACCAGGTTTAGCAGGAAAATGTACTGGTGGAGTTTGAAAATAATTTAAATTAGTGTTGTACAGCTACAGGACTGAATGTGCAAACATCTTTTACTGATACACTTGCCTCAGTCTGCTTGAAATACATTAGCATGTAACTACCCAAAGGAACCTGACTCAAGCATATATTGGATTTAGCTCTGGCTTCCACTTCTGCCAGTGGTGGACAGGATGACCTAACCTGCTTCTCGGCTGCCATCGTTCACAGGCCAGCTATTAGAGTACTCTGCAATAGCCTCATTAATTGGGTTCACAAGGACATGGTGGGCTGCGAATCACAGTTCACATGAACGCCAGTTTGCAGCAGGACTGGCAGAGGCCAGACAAAGCGCCAGCTTTCAGCTGGGCCATATCCTGTCACTGTGAAATCAAGCAAAGGAGCATGACCTTGTGTAGTGAGTATCTGCAAAGGAGAGATGGCATCCTTTTCAGACACCAGTTGGTGAAGCAGAGCTCCTGAGCACTTCAGAGCTATAAATGAAGAAAAAGACTGAGAAAATCAGTCCCACTCAAGTGACAAGATTTTACAGGTGGGACTGAACTTGGCTTCAAGACCACTTAGACAATTAACATGTCTGAGAGCAATTGTTTGGTAGCAGTTCAGAGAGCAAGTGTGGATAACAAATACAGATGTAGAAGAAATTTGGCAAGTTTGTGAGAAGCTGTGCAATTGCATAGACAGTAGGTTAAATGCTATTCATCTGGTCATTGTTTAGCAATATTTATTAACTGTACAAGATGAAAAAAAGAGCTAATGGGCTGAATTGCCTCACATTGCCCTCGCAAAAAAAATGGAGCAGCCTGAGGACTTTCTTGTTTTACGTCTCATCGTGGCCATCAGGGCCCCAAGTTAGAAAGGTGTAGCTGAAGCATGCTTCAGTGTTGCCATGCTATTGACCCACACCCAAAAGGGCTCCTTTTTCAGAGGGAGAAAGGTGGTGAACCTTAGTAAAATACTGCAGAGGATCACCACAGCCAGGTTCCCAGGAAAGGTACCGTAACTTCATGCTGGGCAGATAATCTCAGAATTTGGTCTGAATCAAACTCATTTAGGATAAAAAATTAAAAGGAAAAAATAGTAAGGGGTAATTTGAGGTCAGTGTTTGAAGCAGTGGTAGATTTGTAATGATGCCATAACTTACATCCTTTATAGCTACTGAATCTGACTCGGCATGAGAAACCATGGCCCTGAGAGACAAGGACAACCAGGATCAGGGTAGCAAAGAGCTAAGTCCAGGAGACATTTTTTTCTACAGATAATTCAACATCAGGTTGATAATAGGCTGTTGCAAGATGAATATGTTAAAATATGCCAGAGCAAAGAGAATAATGAGAAATTTCACGCACATGAAAACTCTGGTTCTGAGATTCAGAAAGTGACAGATTTTTTTTTTTTTTTTCCAGGGAGACATTTTATCACAAAAGACTATATCTAGTTTTGGCGGCAGTAAAGACAAATGGTTCTCTAAACAAATTGATACGTCATTTTGGGCCTCAAAAAAAAAATAATTATATGTGTCTTTTCTTTCAGCAAAGAAAATCTTTTGCTCTTTTTTGGGTTGACCCAAAATGTATTTTTAGCTTGCAGCTGCTTGTTTGTCTAAAACAATAGCTGTCTGTGATGGTGGCCATCTCACTCCAGTGAGCTAGATAGAGACACATCTGTGATCATATCCTATAATCCAGTGATTCTGAGACATGTAGTTGCCAGTGGCTATTAGCACAGACTTAATTTAGACAGGCAAGAAGTAGGTAAGCATCACTTGATTGTGGATAAGTGTGCACACATTCTCAGCCCCTGGCAACCATCAGGTAGCTGGCATTTGTTTAGCCCTTGGCAGGAAAATGAATTGCCAAATTGCTCTTTCAGCAGGAAATGTACTCTTAAGAGCTTTTCTGCAGTACAGTTTTCTCTCTTGAAATGGTTTACAATAACTTGAGGCTTGTTCAAAGCCCCTTTCTCTCCTTCAGAACCTGTGGAGAATACACCTACATCATGAAAGCATTCAGGCTGTAGTGGCATTGCAGACTATGTCACTGCGCAGATCTCCTTGCAGGATGCTGGACTTCCTCTGACTGGGGGATCACTCTGGAGGGGAACAGTGTGTTGCACTAGGACTGGAATGATGCAGATTTGATCCCAAAGACAAATGGCAAGGGGCTGGGCCTCAGAGTCTATACTGGTACTTGGGACAGTAAGTAATTCCTTATTATATGGAAGCCTTGCAAGTAGACAGTATTTTTTCAGGAGGAGCCAGAAGGGTACCTAGGAAAACATGGCAAGTGTTATGACATGTCCCATGCCTTTCCAGCATGGACTGATGAACAGCAGCTAAGGGCAGCAGCCATCCCTCAGCCACAGCTTGGACTGGAGCACACTCCTGCTCATGGTGTGGCAGCATGGCAGCCATGTCCCCATAGCCCATTGTGCTGTGCAAACAATGTACAGCAATACTGGTAGGTTGGTTATAAATTAAGCAAATTATATTAAAATTGATTTTGCTTTGTGGGGAAAAGGAAAGTTATGAGGTGTTACAGTTCCAAACATTTTGTTTGCTACTTCCTAGAAGAAAAATATTATGCCAAATAAAAAAAGGTGTTGACCAATCAGACCTTCTGATGCCTGTCCCTTTCTTCAGTAGTTACAGTCAAGTCATGCTGTTTTACTAGGCAGTAAGCCAGTCACCAAGTGGAGAAACCACCAGGCTGAAGTTCTCCTGGAGTATACCAGCAAGGGAACAAAATTACAGCCTTGTAAAACACTGTGACAGTGCTATTATTGTGTCAGTGCTACAGACTTCTTAAAATAGAGTTTTGAATTATTTTTTTAATATTCTCAGAAGCGGGTCAGATAAGCACATCAGAGACGCTGATTAGAGAATTAGTCTTCAGTTCTTCCTCCTCTTCACCAGTCTGCCAGACCAGAGTGCAGACATTTCATGAGGGAGAAGGCTCAGATGGAGGAGGAAGAAGACATTTCACAGAAGAAGCCTGTGCCCAGGTGAGAAGTCCTTGGCATCACCAGTGTGCCAATGGAAAAAAGCAAAATATGCGCACATCAGCCCATTGGTTACCCAAGGACAGCCCTGCAAATGGCACCTAGGTGACCCTGAAATACATCAAGTACCTACTTGTCTCCCAAGTCTGGAGGCAGAGGCAGGATGGCCTATAGTTTTTTGGAATGTAAATCGTCACTAACCTATTTCCTTAACCTTTGGAAAATCTTGGTTGCAAGGGAAGCAAAAAAAAAAAAGAAAAAATCCCAGTCATCATCTTTGGAATCTACACTTGCAGCCATGACTTGTGCTTTTGTAGGCAAGGAAAACAAACTGGGAGCCAGCTGGCATTGAAGTAGAGCAAAAGGCAGATTTAACTTGTCTAATGTTTGTAAATACACTGGAGAGGAAATCTCATTGCATTTAATTCTAGGCTCTGTTTGTTGCCTCCAGTAAATTAAATTTCCAGATGAAATTACCAATGGGCATTTTTTTTTTTGACATCATTACATAAGGAATCCATCTGAGCTTCTAATAAAATAAACCATACACAAGGAAATCTATCACTTTAATAGTTTGAATGCAACTATGGATGATGATAAGGAAAGCTCAGATGCTAAGAATCTCAGCTATCCCATTTAAAAATAAGAGATAATCAAGGCTCACTTGCATTGTCCAAAAAAGGGTAAGACTGAACTAAGAAGTAGAATTTTGTTCAAGGCCTCAATGCAATTTTATATTTTACAGCTCTTTCAGTTCAACACTGTTTAAGCACGGGAACAGTCTAGAGGACTTATAACATTATTTCCATAATTTACATTTATTGTAGCTGCTCGTTAAGTCAAATTGCCAGTACATGAAGTCATGTGGAAAAAAGAGGGATTTGAGACATAACATTTACAGGACACAAACATGAGAAATGAAGATTTTTTTCATCAAACTTTGGTTTCCAGTCAAAGCAAAATTCCAACAGTCATGCAGAGGCGAGTTAAAGGGAGGGAGATTACTATCAATTTGAAAATAATTTTTACATCCAATTTCTTATCAAACTGCAACTCCCTCCAGGCTGGCTCCTGAATACGTGCTTTGCTACTCATACAAAAACAAATAAATAAGAGCACAAGAGTAAGTCACGTATCACTATGTTAACCAGTCTTCTGATAGCTGCCATGGCATTGTTATTCTCAAGTCATAGACATTCAACATCAAAGTTTTCTACAAAAGATGCAAAACACAATGTAATTAAGCAAAAATGACCATTTGATGTTTGAAGGAAATTTCAGTGAGATCTGTTCCAAAACTTTGGTGAGATCCGTTCCTCTCAAAGCAACACGTACACGTGTATGCAATAATACTTTCACCTTGATTCATTCACACTAAATTTGTGCTGTATGCACATTACTTTTCCATCATAATATTTGAATCTTAATATTTCATTAACTAGATCTAAATTTTCCGCTTTACTGCTCAGCCTTCACCTTATTCCATGCTGTTTTCCCTTTCACAGATGAACCACCACCAGTCTGGAGAATAGGCACAGTGGGAATTCTGGCCCTCAGGTCCCCAGACAAGTAGGCAATAAGACTCGTTTATGATCATGGAAGCTTTCCTGAGGGGAAATTGTCCCCAGCCTAGTCAGAAACCTGTCCTCCTCCAGTGCTAGTGCTGAACTGGGAACCTACAAAATGAGCTTCAGCTGCTTATAAAGGGAAAGAACAGAGTGAAGTGATGCTGGAATTGAGGATGAGCAGGAGGAAAGAACTACGGGGACTACACATATATGAGTGTATACACGTGCATGCATTTTCCAGAGGAAGTGAGACTTCTGCAGCTAATGGAGTTAAAATATCAGCAGAATATCCTTGTTGGGAAAAAGCAGCTATAGCAACACCAAGAGAACAACAGCAGCCACTCTCTTCTTTAGCACCTGGGGTGGTGAGTAGTTAGACAATTCTCATGTTCACCTCATTACAGCTCACATAGTTGCAAAACGGCCCTTTCCACTACCTAGTGCATTTTTGTTGTTGTTACTGTTTTGTTTTGTTATTCAATACAGCAGAAGCGTGAGGCAATAACAGCTGCAGGACCAATAGTTAAGTGTGATGGTGAAACTGTTTCTGTGAGTTCCTATCTTTGGCAATAGTGTAGTGCATGGACAGCTACAGCTGTAGGAGTGAAAGACAGTATTTTTCAGGGGAAAGCAGAGGCTACGAATGTAAAGGAGGCGATCTCACTGAGAAGACAGCAGTTGAAAGGAAACTGCAGACTCCTCACCACTCCCACACTCCTGCTCAAGTAGGACTGGAGTTACTGAGGCCCATGAGCTGCAGCAGCTGTAAACCTCAAATTAGATGCACAAAAAGAAATAAAAAACAACGGAGCAAGAAAGTCTGCTTGCCTTCATCTGAACCAAGCAGCATCACACAAACTGTCATTTGATTATTTAGACAGCTAAGGTGGAAGCAGACAGGCATGTCCCAAATGCACTGAGATCTTCAGAGTGTCTTTAGTGTAGGAAGAGCACAGTGGTCTCCTGCCTTCCTCATTTTCAATGTACCTCTTATTTTTTTTTCTAGCCCGCCAAAATTATTCCACCATTTTAGCAAGAGTTTCACACTGCAAGTTCATGAAGTATTCCAACAGTTAGACAACATTTTCCTTGAAAAGTAAAAAAGCTATAATCCTTCCCACTACATTTTTAGTGGATTGACTGATTGAGAATAGGTGTGGGCATTGCACACTGGTGGACATGACAGGATCAGGAAACTCCATTTTTAACCTTAGACTTTCACTGGTCCATTACAGTTAAATCTATTCAGGGATGCAGGTGCATCTGTGTTGCTCTGTGTTATTGTGCAAGAAAAGACACTCATTTACCTAAAGTGATCTGATAAGTGCAAGTATTGCTGAGAGAACTCCCTCACCTTTTACTTCTGAGAGCAGCTCTGCCCTGGGCAGACCTCACAAGCCACTTCCCTGGACCATGTTGCAATTTCTCCACCTGTACAATGAACTCTTTGTGAAGGTCTTCAATGTCTACTGTATCACAGCTAGGTATTTGTAATATTACAGCTGATTTGTAAATGACTCCTTCTTAGACAGCATTTCTTCAGAACATTGATGTATTTTTCCTTTTTATCTCTGGAATGTATAAGCAAAGTGGAATGCAAATTTTAAAAATCCCAAAGAGTAATTTAATTTGCTGCTGAAACACATTAATATTCCTGGACTTTGAACTAGGCGTAATGATAATGGTCATTCCTGAGAGTGGAATTTCTGACAAATTTTTTTCTAGTGTTAAATTTAATTATCTTTGTATTGTGTTAGCCTTAGTGGTACATAAGTAGCTCTTTGTAAGTCTGCATTTATATTAGAAGACTGTAAATATGGAGAGCATTTTGATCTGAGTAACCTACTGCACTGTGATTGTTAGTCAGATGATGGCTGTTATTGGGCAAGCTGAAGAAAGAACCCAAGGCCATGATCTTTTCTGTCACTGAAGAGGTTTATTTCTGTGGTGGTTTTTACACTCCAGGGGCCTGCAAGGAACGAGTAGGAGGCACAGAGAACTGGGGTTACAATGATGGGAGAAATCACTGATAACTATATCTGGTTTTCTAGATCCTGCTGGTGCAGAGACTGAACCACGCAATCATGCTATAGAATGGCTTGGGTTGGAAGTGACCTTAAAGGTTACCTAGCTCCAAGTCAAAGCAGGACTAGATCACTTTGCATACCATTGCCTGAACAAGTGCAGTTACAAGCTACATAGTGTTCCAGTTGCAAAGCCGACTGGAAAAGCACAAGAATTTTTAATAATCTAAAGCTCAAAACGTGTACGCTGACCATTCACTTCACATTTTCTCACCTGGCAAGCTTGAAAGCAAACTGGAATGGTATGTGGTGCCCTTTAACCCACGAGCCTGCTTCTGAAATTTTGAAATAGTACTGATGACACCCTTTTTTGTTATAGGAGATGAACCTGCTACTTTCCTTGCTTAGTGATAAGTAGTGGTGGGTGTTATCCTCTTCCTTAGTTTATCAGTCCACTAAGAACATAGTCTTCATAAGACAGGACAGCTGCTCATTTGCAAGGGACCAAGATACACATTCCAGGTCCAACTATAAGTTACACAAATACACTCCTTGCCATATTTTCAAGTGTCCCTTGAATGCAGTCATGCATGTCAGCTGGAAACAAGTTTATAGGCTGTAGCTTATCTGAAGTAAAAGCTCTGGATTCTGGTTAGGGTTAGAAGTGTACATGCAGGAGAAAACAGAGAGGCATATACACCTGATTTCTTTTTGGGAGTAGAGCTGGTTTAAATGACAGCATGAGGACATATAACCATTAGTGGGCCATAGACCCACTCCAGGGGGGCAATCTGGTCACTCCTTACAGAGAGTGCACTTTCCTCTGGAGGTACCATGTTCCTTCCTTCCAGTGTTGGTATGAATCAGCACAGAGAGCTGGCAAGACAAGACAGATTGCTGTCCATTTTCCTTTGTAAAGCTCAATTAATTATTACCTGTTTCTGTGAAATGTCCTAATGTCCGAATAAGATCAGGACTCCTTCCAGAAAAAATTCAGACTGCAGAGTCTCTGGAGAGGCCCAAAAAAGTGGTGGTGCTCCTCTCTCCCTCTGTGGCAATACACTCCAACCTTTTAAAACCTACACAGTCTGGAAAGAGACATCCTGGAGCCACAGTCTCCACTCCATTGCTCGATATTGTAACAAACATTTTTATGGAGCATTTTTACAAGGGCTTGTTCAGTCTTTCATATTTAAACTTAAGGGACAATTATTCTAGTACTGGTGAGAGTGAATTCTGAGTTGCACACATCATAGCCAAATGCATACAAGATTTTGTATTCCATGAGCATTCAAGTGCTTATTTGAAGTTCTTTTCCTCATCTGCTGTAAGAATTTGCTTTATTTAAGCTCAACTATTCAGTATTTGCAGACAACAGACACCAAGGGTTCACAGACAAGCAGAATTAAATTTGGCTGGAATCTGATCAAATAGTAATGGAGAAAAATATCCACTTGTTTCACAGATCTAACTCATACACAGATTACAAATATGTGAATGCAGAAATATGGATTTAAGAAAAGCCTGTGCACCAACATGTATGCAAAGATTAAATGGTATTTACTTAAAAATGCATTTCTCTCTCCTAAGAGTGCAAATTTCTGTTTTGCTAGATGCCTAAACATACATTACATATAGCCATTGTAGTTAAACAGTTGGGACAAGAGAAGAAAGGAGGAAAAAAAGATCACAGAGAAAAAATGTGGAAGCCAGCGGTTTTTATGAACTAATGTAATTGTTACTATTTTTAAATGGATTTGAAGGTATATATAATCCCTATTCTCAACAATGATCAAAATGAGAATTAACGAGAAGCTGTGCTGAAAAATGAACTGTCTCAGAATACTGTACCTGGAAAGATGAGGAAGTTTATGATACTCATTAGACAAGGTCCTACCTCTTATGCAAATATATACAAAATCTATAGGATTTTACCACACACTTCCCATGAGCTTAATTCCAGTAATGAACAATTTTCAAAATCAGGGAGGAGCTGAGCACTCATTTTATTAATTACCTCCCCATGGCAGCCAGTGGGAAGAAAAGTGCCCACTGAGATGAGACCACTGTACCTCTGAACAGTCACATCTGCAACAAGACGGACACTTTGGTGGCTGCTAGGTTCATCAGTTAGTCAAAGAAAGAGTCGTTTGGAGACAAAAGGCAGAAATCTGATTTTTGCACAGTGAGCAGTATTAGGTCTCATAGATCATATCCAATTCAGTGTGTTAGTGGTGGGAAGCAGTGCAGTATGGTGTAAATTTAGGGAAATCCTTGTGCATGTGAAGAAACTTTAACACCTGTTTAGGTCCAAAGAGGCATGGAAATCCTCTGTTGATGTTAATCTGTTAATCAGACTGGCATTTCTAGAATGAAAAGATCACTGGGCCTTCTTTAGAAGCAATTATGGATTATTAAAAAATTATTTTGAAATTCCTGATCCTTTTTTTTCCCCCCATCATATACTGTTTCTGACTCCTTAGTGTCCAATTTGAAATCTTGATCATATTAATTTTCAGTCTAATAGGATTTAGTTCTTTTAGCTGTACGTGCATCTTGCATGCCCTTATTAGGCATTTAGCACTCAAAGTGAAGCTAATCCTAAATCCTTTGAACTTTCACTCTCCCTTGGATTAAAAGACAATTGTAAGTGAAAATTTGGAATGAGATCTCATTTCTGTATCTGAACACTACCTTTGCATCAATTGTATGGTGAATGGGAAGGAAAAACATACCCAGATATTTCCCTAAAATCCCTGTTGTTCTTCATCTTCTCCACCTTCCTTGGCCATGGCTCCAGTTTTCCCATTCTTCTCAACAAAGACTTAATTTAAATGCTTCTCCAAGGCTGGTGGAAAACATTCAGTTGCTTTACCAATTATTTCAATGGATCAAGCATAAAGATTGGAAAGAACACAGACTCCTTTTTTTCTTCTAATACATATAATTATGTAGAGGCTGCATAACTGTTATCTGATTAGTTGTGTCACCGGTGCATTTTCAAGTATTTTAAAGCCAGTTTTAATTTTGTAGGATTGCCAAAGCATGCTTTTATTTAGATCGTCAGGGGACTTGCATTCTCTTTTTAAAGCCTCAAGCGCCTGAACTACGGAATCACATGTTTGTTTAGAAACTAGTGTCTGGACTCCCTGACTGAAGCTTGAAAACTGAAATGCAGCCCTAGGCATCAAAGACAGAAAGAAGAATATTAAGAATGTGTCTTGAATTAATACAAATGTTTTAACTGTGGATTTAAGGCAGTTTCATTAATTTTGAGATTTGATCTGTTATGATTTAATACTCAGTGTTGGCAGAAGACATCCTTTATGTTCTAATCTCCTATTATACAGTCCTCAGCAATTTTAGTAAAGCTCTTCAGTCTAAACATTGCTTTTAGTGTCTTTTCTGATAATATTAAGAATTTGTAATTCTTTGCATCTTCTCAAGGCTTCTTCACATGAGGCACCGAACGCAGTAGGGCCCTGAATGGTGACCTGCTAACTCCTAGCCACATAAGCAGTAGAAACTATAGGTATTAAACACTTGTGAAAAGGTGGTGTATTAAAATACATGTATTTCAGAGTACACTGTTAATCCAATGCAGGGAAAATTTGCAAAAGGAAAATATTAAAAAGCAAGATGAGTAAATATAATATTGCACTTAGCTGCCTGACCTCAAGCCATCTTACTTAGCAAGTCTGCACTGGAGAAACAGTGATATCAGACTCAGTGTGCCAGCAGCTCCCAGCATCATCCATGGAATGCAAAGCTGTGAAGGTTACAGAGGTACTAAATTGGGTTTATTAAACTGTTGCAGACTATTTGTACAGGATTCTCAGGGGAAAATAAAATCTAGTATCTAATGTCACAATGGATGCACTGCTTGCACAACATAAATTAGCAAATTTGGAGATTATTTTTGTTTATCATTCATACATCAGACTCATTTCAGCAGTTCCCTGCAGCATCAACAGCTGGCTCTGCTTTTGTCTCTCCTGTGACGATGTGCCTCAGCAGTAGATGCAGAAACTGTATGCATCTTTTTGCTTAGCCAGTAATCGCTTACATATGGGGAGACGAACCAGTTTTATTTACCTTATTTTCATTAAAATAAAATTTTTGATGCTCAAAAAATACATTCCTGAATGTCATTCAAGAAGCAGCAAGTGCTTCAGACTGTTGGCTTGCCAGTGATGTTTAAAGTCCACCAATCTATCTTCTTCGGGAGGTTCGGTGCAAATTTTGCTTCCATATGTATGGCTACTGGAAAGGGCATCTGGTTAATATTCTATGCAGAACATTACCTTTAAAAGAAAATGAGCTGTCTACAGCCATGCTTCACTGTCAGTATAGATCTGAGCCCAAGTCCTGATGTATAGTCCCAGCTACATTTCCAGGTGGCCCTGAGTATGTTGCATGAACATATTCCCATGTTAAAAGGGATGTTTCTTTTTAATGATAATGTAAGTGATACATTAAAAAACCATCTGCCCATGAGTATCATCGAAATAGGAGGATTCGTTTGAGCCTGTAATGAAGAGGTGGCACACCAGGTTTGTGAGATTTAACACACCGTCATAATAGTAAGTTGAGAACCTTCGGAGTAAAAACAAGGCTGCCTAACCTTTCCACACCCCTGAACCAGTCAGGAAGATTTCGGAGCTGTGGGTATAAAATGCAGATAGGAAAGAGCCAGGGAAGAAGGGAATCGTATGTCAAGAGATTAACTAATTAGAAAAATATCAGAAGCAAAGACACACATGTCAGTATTATTTTCAGAAAAAGGATTTCATTGAAGTATTTTTTTTTAATAAATGGAAAATACTTCAAGCCATGCTTAAAAGCATAACCATATGGGACAAGAGAGAGCAACAGCTGCAGTCAAATATTTTCTTAAGAAATGAACATTCATACTCACTCTGTGCTATATCAAAATAACATTTCTGTATATCAGCTTAGTTCACAAATGCTTTTGAAAGGGAGTCATTGTTTGTCCTTTCTAAAGCCATTTTTAGCTGGAGCCATCATTGCTCACTCTTCCCTGGTGACGCACAGTATGCTGGATCCTCATAAGCACAGTAAAATATCCCTTTTCTGGCAGTAAAGAGGGTACTGACTCCTCAATATTGCCTGAGCAAAGAGAAAGCTCTACCCACATTATTTCAATATTTATCCATCCCTGAAATAAACATTCAACTATAACATTATAAAAATAAAATGTTCAAGATCTTGCTCATAAATACTTGATTTATGGCTTTGAAAATATAAGTTGGAGTGTCAAACTGAAATATGTCCTGCACTTACAACCACATATTATACAGCACCATAAATTTACTGGACAAGTAACAAATACAGATATTTCCCCTGTCCCAAGGAATTTATATTTAAATCAGGAATGACAAACAGAAGGCATGGCAGAGGACAATAGTTCAAAAGAAGAATGATGAGAAAAGAGTAAACATTGTCTAAAGTGATGGGCTTAAAGGGGAGAGGAGAAAAAAAAAGGTCTCCTTTTACGTAGATGTAGGAAGGAGAGTCTTAATGTTAAACTGATGTCTGTTCCCTGGAGAAGGACAAAATGCAGCTCTGGGGGTCTTTGTTTACACGCTTACTGATAAAGTCTCTTGCTGAGTTTTGAAGGTTTGGTTGGAACTTGTCTATGTTTTGATTGCTAATAGATTATTATTCTAAGTCCACATTCAGAGGGACAAGAATTTACAAGTTATAGCTTTTAGCTTACTAATGGAGTTAAAAAGCTCAGTCAGAGGTGGCAGAGGGTTTTGTTTTGCTCTGCATTCCCGAAGTGAAGTGCCAAGAATGGGGAGGTGCCATGATCATGGTGCAGACCTGACTTCAGAACATGTATAGACAGAGTCAACAGTATCTGTGTGAAGCGGCTATGTGGGAACCTAGCTGGTGGCAGCCACCCAAAGCTAATCTCATTGCAATTTCCAGCTAGCAGAAGCAGGGCTGATATCACAGACGCTGTTGTATTGCGGAGTGGGACTTAGTGAAGAGGTGCAGGTAGACCTCAGTGGATCTTCAGAGTGGCCATTTTCATGGGTCTGCTGTCAAGGGTTAAAGAGTGGGATTTGAGTGAGGTAATGAATGAAACTTGTGGCGGGATGTGTATTCAGGACCTCAGAAAGCTGGGCACTAAATGTTGGAAGCTCCAGGCTGACCCAGCTCTAGGTGTAGTGTTTTGAGGGAGACAGTATATATGAGCTAGAAGCATGGGGAGTTATCCAAATTCTCTTTGTTGATTTCTCATCCCTCTACAGTATACATGAATTTCCTGCTCTTAATAAATGCTTGGGACTGGTAAAAAGCCAGAGCTGTTCCACTACACCACAGCACTGGTGTTATAGCTGAGATACCTCATGGGAGACATAGTTCAAATGCAGCAATAAAAGACTAGATCCAGTTGCTTTGACACAGAAGCCTACTACGCTTTAAGGTGCCCTCATACACTTAAAACCCTTGCAAAAGACTTACGGGAGCCATGTGGTCATCTGGGACAGCAACTGGAGGCAAGATGGGATACCCAATAACATCTAAAATAACACTAGGCAATGATGTTTAGGTAACTGAATCCCTTCCATGGTGCCAAAGAAAACAGGGGTAAAACAAAAAAATGTGTTAATATATGGAATTGGACTGATTCTTTATCTCAGCCATTTTCTCCTGATTATCCTGAAACAGTGATAAATTTAGATGAAATCTCAAGCTGCAAAATATCCTGTTCATCTCCTGATAGCTAGAGACTGAATTGAACTGTTTGGAAGGGTCTCTTGCCACATCATTCCCATCTCAGCCTTGGGCTGGTATAGGTAAAACCAGCCTCACTTCGTTGGCCTTCAGCACTTAGTAGAGTAGTTTAGCAACAATGAGGATATCAAGTTGCCAGAGCTGTACAGACAGTAGTGCCATGGAAACTGCCTACAGGAAAGCAGCTGAGCTTCCAAATTGGCTGGAATATGTAACATACATTTCATTATTTTCATTAAACTTTAGTTGCTCACATTTTAACAAATTACCAAGTCCATACAACACTGCTGTCTATACATACTATGTTAGTTACATGTTAAAACCATTATGTATTTTGTGGGAAAATTTAATCTAATTTTGAAAGTTAAGCAAGATATAAAACACTAATATTGAAACAATTTTTGTTTTTAGTACTACCACAGTAATCCAACTCCATCAGTCCTATGATCGATGGGGTTTTTTAACATTTTGTTTTGTTTTGGAACACATTCAGTTTCAAGCCATTGCAATTTCCTTTAGAACAGGAATCCCAATTCCCAACCACGTCTGTTCCCATTGTTCCTGTAACCCCAATCTCAGCACACAGAGGCTAAACATCTTTTCCAGAGCATGTCCCTGTTCCATGTCTCCATCCTCAAAAGCCCTGCTGTGCAGTCTCACAGGCTCTCTTTTTGAGAAAGAGCCTATGCAGTCTGCACATGCACAAAGCCCACTGTTGGCAGCACAGCTGTATTGTATGAGGCTGCTGTGCCTAGGGCTCTTTGTAGGAGGATCTCCCACAGCACTAACATTCACCATCTGTCACTGTTTGCCGCAAGGAGATGTCCAGTGGACTACATTACCTAGAATCTTTGACAGCGGAGTCATCAAAGTGGCAAATGAGTGTTCCTCGAAGTTATGTTATTTTTCTTGCATCAAAGTTACTGACCAGATGCGCACCGTGGATTGTGGTGACAAAATGATAGCTAGTCATAGGCTGCACTTAGATTAATCTCAGTAACAATTGAAAATTCAGACCCCTTATACTCAGATCCACCTCACCAGTCACAACTGAAAAGCTTATTTCTCTGAGTCTTGACAGAAATAAGAAAAAAATCACAACCGTAGTAAAATTCTAATAAAATAGCTGAAGATCTCTAAATAAAATACCCAATGAGATTAACCAAAGTAGCATACCAGGATAGTGGGAGGCAGTGGTTTATCACAGATGAGTCTCCAGACAATGTAATAAGATGCCTATAATGATTTCATCACAGGCATAGCTGGAGAGGTGCCAAACATCTTCATTGTAACTGGAGTAGGTGACAGTGAACCTTGGTCTTTCCCTAAGCTGCTGCACCACTGAGAGCTTGGCATCTGCACTCTCTTCTACCAGTTCTTTACAATCAGAGAGCGCTGCTGCTTTCAATGATGACAGCAGGCATCCAGTTTCAGAGATGGATTGCTACACTTTAAAAAAGCTTCCTCAAAGTTTATGATGGAGGAGATGTCACATAACATTCGGCTTTTGATGTGATGCAGTGTAGCTGTTGTAATCATATTTACAAGATATGATTGATAACATGCTGTGCATAAACCCTTTCCTTTAGACTTTCCTGTAAAACAGAATCACCTCCTGTTTCCCAGTCTCATCTACCAAAGTATCCAAATGAAAAAAAGAAAAATTAAATTGGTTCAAACAGGGCAAACAGCCCTGAATAACTGTTTAAGAGTAGGAGCTCCAAATTTGAGTTTGCTGAATTATTATAAGTCTGCAAATAATATTTTTGTTTGTTTCATTGAACCTAGACTCATGCCCCATGGAAGACTAATGTGAGATCTCAATGAATGCTCAGTCTCAGTGTAAAACTCTTCACTTGATTACCATTTTCCTTTTTTTTTCAGCAGTTTGATCTCGCTGATACAGAATTCATTCTTGAGCTGCACTACTCCAGCAGGATGTAGGGGAGAAGCTGAGGAGGGGGGTGTGAAATTCCTCAGCTGCTTCTCTGCCAAGCACTATTCTCCCCTCAGCTGCTCAGAACTGCAAACCACAGTAATCACCCCAAGTGACTTCAAGGTTAACATAGCTAACTCTGCAGGCAGGGAATTACTGAATGCTGTTACTATTCTATCTCCAGAGTTGGTGGGGGATAATCTCTAACACAAGTGGGTGGCAGGTAGCATGTGTTTGATACTAAGGACTTCCACTGTAGCCTTCCCCCAGAGCAGCCTGTGTGTGGATGGGGAATGTTTTACACTGAGTTGATCTGTTGTGATCACTTGATTTGAGCAAAACTCATCTTCAGCATCCATACAGGCAAACTGTGACTCCCATGGAAGAAGATGGAAGTCACCAACTCAGACAAAAGGAAGGCATTCAATTCTTGTAATTAGGCTTGATGGGAAAATTCAACCACTGGTAATAAGTGCAAATATATCTTAGTAAGGGAAGAGCGCAGTAAACAGTCTAGTAAGCAATTCCAGCAGGAACAATAGATCTCAGTGTACGTTTGTGCTGCACTGGACTTGTACAAGATCTTGAAATTAAGGCTATCAAGTAACATATATTTTAAAATAACCAAAAACCTCCAGTTATGAAACAATCAAGTTCTGTTTTTGAAATTCTGTTATTGAAATGTATTGTTTTGCTATTGTGTGCTTGAATCCACAGTCAAAAATATCTAAAATATACTGCAAACCTTTGAGCAAACAGGACATGAGGTTAAAGTTGATGCAAAATCATCATTCCCAGGAGTCTGGCACATGGCAAAGTTGTGCTGGAATCATTTAAGACATCAGATTATCTTGTGCAGTAGTGGGAGACACTTTGGATGGTGGAAGGACATCCAATACTCCAGATGTTAAGATAACAAATATTTTCAGGGCACTTTGAAGATGAAGTACATAAATAGAAGGTTTCATTACTAGGATATTAAGAAAAGTAATAAAAATAAATACAGTTAAAACTGAAGAGCATCTGAAGGCTCTTTTATGAGACAAAACATAGGGGTCTTTTCAAAGTAATGATTTATTTTTTCACATTACTCCTTTTCATTAGCAGAGTTCAGAAATTAATTTGATAATTTCTGTTTCATTCGATCTAGCATTTTTGCTGGAGTAAGACACAATTAGTCAGCATAAAGAAATTTGTAAAAAGCTACTAGACAGAGAAGCTCACTCAACCACTAGCAGCACTGATTAAATCCAGAGTCACAATAAAAATGGATAGACAATATATGGCCTTACCTTAAACCATCTCAAATACCACACAAAGAAGGGGCAAACTAGCATGAGAGAGTACCGTAGAAAGAGAAAATGAAAGCCATTCATGCAACATCTCAATTTCGAACAGCTGTGTAAAACATCTGGAAGCTGCAAATCCTGAAGAGCCCAGTAGTCCCCTAGTCTCCTGTTTCACCTAAAGACACCATATTTGTTCTCTGTGAACTACAGACCAGGAACAAAAGGAAGAATCACACATCACATGAGGAGCATGAACAAGCTAGAGATTTGTTGGCTTCTTTACAAATCAATCAATTTTCTGCGTGATGGATGAGAAATGTCCTACAAGGCTCTCGTTGCCACAGTGGTATATTGCAAATTCCTTTTTTTATATGGATAGCAATTGGGTGGGAAGCCTACATCCTCAGGCTTACACCAGTTAGTGGGATCTTTCAGCCATATCCTTATGGTTACTTTAAATACATATTGTCTCTTGTCAACCTTCTCCTTTTCCAGTGATGATTATATGTAACAATACATCTTCAAGAAGGGAAATTTGAGTAAGATCAACAGAAGTGCCTTTGAAGTGAGGAACATAATGAATGCTAGCCATTGAAATTTATGAGATTTCCCTTACTGGTAGAGAAAACTGCGGTATTTGATAGAGCTGAATTGAGGTGCCCTTACAAGAAAAGTGGAGAAAACGTCTCATACTGCTTTAGGAAAGGAATGTAGTATTCTGTAAACAGTATGAGGTAATTTTTATGAATCATAGAATCATAGATTTAGCTAGGTTGGAAAACACCTACAAGATCATCCAGTCCAACCATCCACCTACCACCAATAACCTCACTAAACCATGTCTCTCAACACTATGTCTAAACGTTTCTTGAACACGAATGCTGGTATTACTGGAGAGATCGCTTTGTGGAAATATCAGAAAAGACATCCTCAGAAAGAAGGATAGAGCAAGGAGTAGGGAATTTGAAAATGAAGCAGAAGATAAATAAATTCTCAACTGGATCAGCAAATGACTGCTTATAGAACTAAAAGTGAAATCAGGTAAGGACAGGACAAGGCAACAGAGTGCAAAGCTCCTGATTTACCTCTTGATTTTTGAAGGAAAGATTATGTGTTTGAGGTCAAAAAAATACTTATTCCTATGATTTAGACATAAAAGATGAAATCACTAAGAAATCCTGCAAACATTTTTTCTAGAGAAAGAGAAGCTTAGGAATATAAGAAACCTTTTAGGATCCTCAAATTTGGTTTAGGACTGTAAGGACTGAAATGCAAAGATATTAGGGATGGTGATATTTTTTATGCATGGTGCACTCATGTAGAACTAAAAATACACAGTGGAGTTGGGGACTCAGTTCTTCAAAGTGAAGAACACCAGAACCTCTAACACCCATAAAATCTTCCTTCAGTTCACTTGTGCATATGTGCCTTGGTGTATGGTGAGGGTTTACATATCAAGATGCTAGTTATAAGTTTGTTCCATTACCATTGTTCTGTGTGTGCCTTTTGCATAATTTAGACACAACTCTGAACAATGGATTGCTAAGTCGCTTGCAGGTCTCTCTGTTTTACTTCTTATTATAATACTTGAGAACTTCACAGATGGCATTTACATGAAGCTCTGAAATGAGGGACTATTGTAAAAGATGGGAATTGAAGCACTGACTGATTAATGTCCAAACGGCCTGTCTATTTTATGTGCCTACACTGAGGCTCCTAAGATTTGGTGGGTTTTTTTTTTCAGACTTTTTAACCTTAGCAAGAACTTTACACTTTCCATAAACCATTTCCATTGACTTCCATGGCTGTTTCTAATGTTCTTCAGTTCTGCAACTCAGACCCTTGCACACAGCTACCAATTACCTGTGAAGCTCTTGGTGATACACTGCACATCATATGTGTCAGAGAGAAATAATTCAGTTGTCGGTTGCAGCATTTCATGACACCAGTTCTGGATGATTCAATAAATACATTCCACTTCCCTTAACAATGAAAGCTAAAAAAAGATAACAATATTCTTCATTAAATTGTCCTGTCCCTTGTGCTAAGCATTGAGTGTGCCAAATAGAAGCACTCAGACTGTTACCAGAAACAGTCACTCCTGCAAACTGAAAGTACCAGTTTTCTCCTATTATTCCAATGAGTTCTTTCTCAGAGAATTTCCACAGTCTTACTAAAGAAAAAATCAAGTCATGAAAGCTGAACTCTGTATTCAGCAATTTCAAACCTAGGCAAGACAAGGGGATGGAGTCTGGAAAATATGTATCCAGTGTGGATATTTGTACTCTGGTTTGCAGGAGATAAAAAAAATGGTACTGGAAATCAGTTTTCTTGTTTTTGACAGTGTTTGCAAACAAATAAGAAAGGATGATAGAATGTTTCCTCTAATGTCTTGTGTTCTTGATATAGATAATAATATGAAAAATTATATAAGAACAGTTGGCATCCAGTTAGCAAGATTTGCTAAGTGTAATCATCATCTGAAGGCTACTTAAGCATATGTCACTCTGCCAATCTTTAAAGCGTAAAACAGGGTGAAAGCTGTTTAAAGTTCCTGTACCCAAAGTATGCTTTGTGCCACAACGAAAAACATGAACTCTAATGGGTCTAATGGTCCATTCCAGCCTTAAACTCTGTGAAACTATGAAGGAGATATTAGAAAGTTAAAAACGCATTACTGTCATTAACATTTTCCCCTTAGTTGCATACAATTATGTTTATACATTTATATTACTATATATAAATACATATCAATCCTTCCTGGAACTGTTGGGTCAGTATTTTCACAAGATCCCACTCTTTCTTAATGCATGAGACCTGTGTTTCACAGGAACAATGATCTGAAAACACAGCCTAGGTACTCTAACTTGTTTTCAACTAGAAGCAGCTACAACAAATTGCTGTGCGCATGAACTGATCCACAGAAAAGTACACCAAAACAAAATGCATGCTTAATACTGAAGAATACCACAATGTTCCCTCAGAGCAGTTACTGCTCATAAACCATTAGCAGTTCCCAGCAGAAAGCAGTAAACCTTTCTGTTCTGTGTTTTTCTCAGGTTTAATGCTTGTATCTTGAAAAAAAATGTAGAACATGGGGATGAGGTAGAAAATATAGCAAAACCTTGCAGGATGTAGAGAAATTGGAAAAAAGCCAAGGAAAATATGCTTATTTCTGGAAATTTCAGAGCTATGGTTCATTTGTTTGTTAGGTTTTTTGCACCCTACTGTCACACTTTACACTGACTGTGATAGGACTAATGAGAAGACCCAGCATTTAGGAGATTTCAAATTACAAATAAATGTTACACATAAAATGTTGTACTTTGTTTTCTACATTACTCTCTCTCATGCACCTCTCTGCACATTTTCCATGGGGCTTCTCACTTCAGTGGCTGAGAGGTGTTTATTGGCAGCATATTCTACTCTTTTTTCTTCAAGCAGAAGAGATTGCCCAGACAGAAGGAAAATCATGAAAGTGAAAAAGAAAGTAAAGGTTTTTCCAAAGAGCTAGAAAGTCTCACTGCTTAAAAACCTTGCAAAATCGGAAAGAATTATCTGGCAAGAAAGACTGAAGAGCATGCTGTAATGCTTTAAATCCTCAGGTTACTACTTCAGCCTTTGTATAAGTTATCCCTCTAGAGGCCAGTAAAGAATCAAACACCAGTTACTGTGAATTAGACTGTTATACTACTGTAAAAGCAACTCTTACCCAAATTATTAACACTTAAAACTCCTTCCAGCTGTCCAAAGGCTGCCTTTTGTACTCAGACTGAACTGTCCCACAATTACAGTAAAAACATGGAGACAATGCTATAGTATTACATTTATTATGATCTAAATTCTGAGTGTAGGATCATAGAGTACCCACTAAGCATATTCCGCCCTCATTCGTGAAGGCAGTATTTGCTCCTTTAAGAAGCATGTTTGAGATTAGCACATACTGAGGGGAAACTGTACAGTGGATAGAGCCAGGAATGGGACACTACTGTACTCTGGCATTGATTTGCTTGTCTCTGAACTTCGTGTCTTGGTTTTACCATCTATAAAATAGACACAGCATACAGCTGACCTGGGAGAAACACATCCTGCTTCACAGAAGTGGTACAAAGACTAATTACTGTAATCAATATGCAGAACAGCCTCAATAAAAAGTGCAATGGGAATACAAATCAGTGTAAGATTTGGCAAAAGAAAAAGGTATACTCGTGCTTTAGTTTTAGGGAAGAACATGCATGCTGATCTAATGCTTTCATATGGAGCAGGTCTTACTTCAAGGCTCGTTCCTGCAGCCCTCACACAGCCTCATTCCCACAGAATTTTGCTTGAGGAAGGCCTTGAGATTCAGCTCTGTGTGTTTTGTCTTGGTGCCAGGAAATATTATCCTTTTAACTAGTAGGTCCATTACTTTGATAAGTGTTCAAGTGGCGTCACTGCATCTTCATCTCTTCAGTTGTCATCCAGCACCCGGGAGGCAAGGAAAAATGAAGAAAGCACTGAATTTTTCCATCGTTTCTAAAAAGTGATATTTCTGGGACACTGTACTTGTGTGGGTGGGCAGATGGATGGATGGATAGACAGACGGAAAAGGGAGTTTCCTTTATGAGATTCCAATAATTGGTATGTGGTTTACATTCCATTCATCTGAAGGCCTCTGCTTTTAATCAGAAACAGGCTTGGGCTACTAAACTACCTCTAGTGTTCAAAACGTGCCCTGTTCTCAGCCAGTGACTTTTCTCACATGCATCCTTTCTCTGACACTCACAGTCCCCAAAGAGTAATGTGGTCATTTACCACCAAGAATTGTGTGTCAGGTCCAGTAATAGGAGCTGGTTCAGAGCCTTCTTCCAGGCAGAGGTTTTCTGATTGCTAGCTTCACAAGTAGGAGCACTTTATAGTGCAGTATTTGAAATCAGCATTGATTTCATGAAAATGTTTTTTCTCCTTTTCTTATCATAGGCTCATCCAACTCTGGGAAAGCCTTGCTTGGACAGTGTCATGGAGGTCTGGCAGCACAGCTTGGTCTTAATAGCCAGACACTAATGCAGACAACTGTCAAGAATAGTCCCATATTTGGCTGCTGAACTTGCTGTGCATTAAGCACAAATGAATGAGGGGCTAACACCTTGTCCAGAACTAGTCAGACTAAATAAACAACAACACAAGATGAATTTCAGCTTTAGAGCTAGTGAAAATGTGGAGAACTTCCACATCAACAGCTGCTGTCTGAGGCCACAGTAAACACCCAACGACTTTTATACCACACTGCAGTACTATACTATTCAGAACAGTTTTTGTAACATCTGTGATTGGCCTGCAGTAAACCTTAAACAGTTATTTGGATCCTACCTTTCCCCTCCAGCTAGCTTGTTAATTTACAGATCTGTTTAGTCTTAAGTTTTAATAAGATATTTTCTGAGCTTGCGCTGACTGGCCCATCTAGGTCATAACTTTGGAGATTCTCTATCAAGTCCTCCAAGTCTCCTCTTCAGTGCTCACTGCTTGGGCAGCCAACAAACACAGTGGAAGATGTGCTGTAGTATGACAAACTTTCTAACAAACGAAGAAGAGCTTTGCAGCTCAGGGCTTTGGCAACTCTCGTCCAGTAAACATGCTGTTTACTCCCTTTGTGCCTCAGTTTCCCCTTGGGGGGAAGACAACTGGAGACATATGCAGATCAGACAGCAAAGGGAAGGCTAAGCCCAACCTCTGCCTCTCACAGGGCAGTGCTGTGCTATGGCCACAGATAAGTACTACACAGTGTTGCCTGGTCTTGCTTGCCACAGCCTGTGGAGCCATGGGACATAGAATCATCATAGAATCATAGAATGGCCTGGGTTGAAAAGGACTTAAAAGATCATCTAGTTTCAACCCCTTTGATGTGGGCAGGGTCGCCAGCCACTAGACCAGGCTGCCCAGAGCCACATCCAGCCTGGCCTTGAATGCCTCCAGAGATGGGGCATCCACAACATCTTCAGGCAACCTGTTCCAGTGCGTCAGCACCCTCTGAGTGAAAAACTTCCTCCTAATATCTAACCTACATCTCCCCTGTCTCAGTTTAAAACCATTCCCCCTTGTCCTACCACTATCAACCCATGTAAACAGTCATAACCCCTCCTGTTTATATGCTCTCTTCAAGCACTAGAAGGCCACAATGAGGTCTCTTCTCAATGAGCCTTCTCTTCTCCAAACTAAACAAGCCCAGTTCCCTCAACCTTTCTTCACAAGAGAGGTGCTCCAGCCCTCTGATCATCTTAGTTGCCCTCCTCTGGACCCATTCCAAGAGCTTGACATCTTTCTTGTGCTGGGGGCCCCAAGCCTGGACGCAGTACTGCAGATGGGGCCTCACAAGAGCCAAGTAGAAGGAGACAATCAGCTCCCTCTCCCTGCTGGACACTCCTCTTTTAATGCAGCCCAGAACATAGTTGGCCTTCTGGGCTGCAGGAGCACACTGTTGGCTCATGTCCAGCTTCTCGTCCACCAGGACCCCCAAGTCCTTCTCCACAGGGCTGCTCTCAAGGAGTTCTTCCCCCAGTCTGTATAAATACCTGGGATTGCCCCGGCCTAAGTGCAGTACCTTGGACTTGGTCTTGTTGAACCTCATTAGGTTCACATGGGCCCACTTCTCCAGCCTGCCCAGTTCCCTCTGGATGGTTTCCCTTCCCTCCAGTGTAGTGACTGCACTGCTTGGCTTGGTGTCATCTGCAAGCTTGCTGAGGGTGCATTTGATTCCATCATCTGTGTCATTGATAAAGATGTTGAAGAGGCTTTGGCAGTTCATCAGTTTTCAGCTTGCACTGCAAAAGTAAGAATTGATGATGTGCTGAAGGAAATAAAAACATCAATAAACTTTCCCTTCTCCCTTGTTCTTTAACAGCCTCTTCACATTCATTTCTCTCCAGAAAATGAGACCTTTGGGTCAGTCTTGTTCAATGAGTAATTCACTGGATCTCTGATATAGGTTACTAGCAGCCACTTACCAAACTCTAACAAGCCAAGACATTGGCACTGGAAGGTGAGAAGTATTCAGAGTTGCTCTTTGGGTTGCAAAAGTCTCATCAAAATCCTCCACCTGCAAGCCAAGTATTTCCCCTCTCATGCCACAGTGAAACAGAATCTCTCTCCAGCAAAGGCTGTTAGCCCTGCATTCTCCCTTAAGAGGTGAGATTCAGTCCTGTGCTATGCTATTCAGGACAAGAAGATAGCAGAAAATATCATAGAATGGCTTGGGTTGGAGAGAACCCTAAAGCTTCCACCTCTCCTGTCATGAACAGGGACACCCTCCACTAGACCATGTTGCCCAAAGCCCCCGCCAGCCTTCTGTTGTATCAACCACAAATACTCAGCTCCACACCTGTCACTGGATGCCTTGATCAAAATGCATTACAATGCTTTGTCCTGCACTTTCCACAGATCTTGATTTCAGGCTTCAAGATCACAATCTGAGGATTCACTCTGAAAGAGATTTTTTCAACGTTCTTCAGACAGATAATGAAGTTAATTCTATAAACACATGCGTTGGACAGTGATGGGGTTAGCAGCACTGCTGATTTAGGGTATGTCTATCAAGATCAGTGATAGTCTACAGGACTGAAAACAGAATTTGCAGCCTTGAACTGGCTAAATCACTTCCAATTAGATGAATAGTAACATTTTGTAAGGCTCCCTGTTGTCCAGTCATTTAGGTTTCACCCACCCGTAGCTGCTGGTTTGGTTCATTAGCATCGCAACTGCTTTTTTTTTTTTGTCATGAGAGAAACCATAATTTATTTTGGATGCTGAGACTTAGCACTGAGGTAGTCTTTGGTACAATTGCTCTTTTCTGCTGAACATCCACTGTTATCCAGAGGTACCACCATTTACTTATGTTGGACGCCAAAGCAGCTTGATACAAGGAGTCTTTGGATTCATCTTTTTAGGTGTGACTATAGTGGATTTGCCCAATGTTTGATTATAGGAAGGTGAAATCCTGAAAAAAACTATCACCAGCACACCACAGGGGCCTCTGAGCAGTATAGCAAGTTCATTTAGCCATGCCCCAGTGCTCTCCCCACACTGATCAGGCATCTTTACACATCATGAACTATAATCCAGCCTTTAATGTTAATTAAGGTGTGACTACATAAACTTTTGCATTTTTTCCCCTTCTCTTCCCTTAGTTGGCCACAACTATTCAAGTGTTGCTGAAGGTTATTATGTTTAAGTATTAAAAAATGCTTAGCTAAACAATTTAGCTTATTTGCTTTTGCTGATAGTAGCAGTCCACCCACAGAACCCTTTCAAAACTTTTCAGTGTTTTGGAAAGTGGATAAGGGACTTATTCAGTGATGTGCAAGTTATGCCTGAGCCAGGAATGAAGTGTGCATTTCATGAAATGAGAAATAACCTCAGACCACACACACAGTGTAATTTCTGAACTCCAACTCATGCTCTCTTCCCCTCGTCCCTGAACACACATTCACACACTTCTGCTAAAAAACAAGATGATGACTGACATCTCCAAATCCTTTAAGCATTCTTCTACAGCTAACAGCAGAGGGAGGTTTTCAGAGCTTAGGTGGCTCATTATTAGCAACAAGCTGATGAAAAAATGGATTACTGCAGTATGTGCATGCCGTGCCAAAAAGAAATAGTGAAAAGCCTATGCCATCTAAACACAGCTTTCAGGAGAAATGACTGATGCAAACATCTTAAAGCTGTTTTTACTGCACAGGAAGATGACAAGAAGCCCTCCCCGGCATTTTGTTAAAGAATAATGTTGGTTCTGACATGACTTGTTCAGTTAAGCTAAAACCAGAAAGTGTTTCAAGTATTACTTTCCATTATAATCCAGTGAAGTAAAACAGACAGATAAAGTTCATTGCATACAAAAACTGCTCACATCCTTTCCTCTCTCAAGCACAGGAAGGTGCTCACATGGCTGGTGAGAACAAACTACACACAGAATAGGCAAAGGGCAAACTTTTCCACAGCTGTTACTCTATTGCTATAATATTATCTCCCAAGTTTAATTTTGGGTCCTGAAGTGAGTGCACTTACCCACGAACACACTGGCCAAACCCTGCTCAGTTCTCCTGAAATATGCTGCTCTGAAGGAAGCAGCTTCATTGTGGCCAGGTAGGGAGTTCTGGTGCTTTGAACTATAGCATGTCTCCTGAACTGCAGAGCTTAAAGAGAGTCAGGAGAAGTGCTTACAGATCAACTTGGATGGTTGGACTGGATGATCTTGCAGGTCTTTTCCAACCTAGCTAATTCTATGATTCTATGAACTTCTGTCTCTCATCACTGTGTACCTGATCAGCAACACCAGGATCCAATAGCTCCTCTGGTATCTGCTCTATTATCATGAGACCACGCTATCTGCATGCTGCTTATGCATACAAATGTATGTACACAATGTATTTCTTCTGTGTTACTTCCACCAACAGTTCAACCTGCTTAACACTTTCCATTATAGGACCCTACATTTTGTTGTTTATAACTTTGCCAAACTCTGAGTGCTCAAGCCGAAATTTTTTGTGCGGGGTGTCTGCATCAGGCTGAATTTTTTTTCTGGTGAGTTTCAACTATAATAGTACAGCTGTTCTGAATATGGGGTTAAAGGAGAGCAATCTCCTTCTTCCTCATGTGGTGTTTATTTTTGTTTTGTTCTGTTTGTTTTTAAACAGAAAGCTATTGAGAAGCTATTTTCTCTGCATACTTTGGGATAAACACTGAGAGTGGTAAAGGGGTTTCCCTACTGTAAGAGGCTGGACTGTCAGGGCCATGCCTCATATCAGCCTTCTGAAAATCTGCCAATTTTTGGCCAAGATACAAAGGTCTAAAACATGTACCTTGCCCATGCTCCAAATAAGCTTCCTAGAGAGCAGCAACATTATTTTTCACATACTTCACTTAAACTTGACGTCCCTCACCTCCTCCATGTCCATCACCAGACATCCCTCCCACAGATCAGCTGAGAATCCTTTCAGTTAGAAAAAGATATATAGGGCAACTTATGCAATTTCTAGTTCTGGCCCCCAGGAGATGCTGTGGCGTCAGCACTGAGCAGGTAAATTCTGCCAATTGTACCATCAGTACCCATTGGTGGTACCCATGCTGTGTGTTTTAGAAAGCTGCTTAACTTGGAAACAAGCTGATGAGCTTGGGGTAACAAGAAATAAATGGAAAAGCAGGGGAGATTGTACAGGAATGGTGCAACAGGAGAGCAGAACAGTCAGGGCATACTTTGCATTTTAAATACACAACGCAATCTCTCAGATTGTAGAACAGAAACAATAATTCACAAATGGCAGCACTCCTTTGTTTTCAGCTAGCATCCAGGACATCTACTAGCAATTAAATCCTTTTTTTCCTGTGAGTGGTTGGTCCATAGAAGAGACTGCAACCTAGTAGTTACTGCTATTAGCCATTCCAATTGGACAAATTACAGAAATTGCGATTCTAGATGTTCATGATGATTCATGACGGAATCATTCCCATCTGAATTGCTTTTCTGTTTTGTTTTTTCCTTAAAAATTTCAAAAAAATCAGGTTGTCAAAAACAATCAAAAACATTTGTGCCAAATGCTGTATATGCATTACAGTACAACCTTCACTGTATTCTCATCGATGCTACTTCTTATTTTCCCCAGGACATCACTCTTTTTATTTGCACAGAACAATTTCCTGTAAAAAAAAAATGCTTTTTTCTTTCCCTTTCAGATTTGCAGCTCTTCTGTCTCCCACAGTACTCTCCTGGAGAAGCTGGCAGCCTGTGGCTTGGACAGGTACACTCTTTGCTGGGTAAGGAGCTGGCTGGAGGGCTGGGCCCAGAGAGTGGTGGTGAATGGAGTTAAATCCAGCTGGCGACTGGTCACGAGTGGTGTTCCCCAGGGGTGGGTGCTGGGGCCTGTCCTCTTCAATATCTTTATTGATGACCTGGATGAGGGCATTGAGAGCACCCTCAGTAAGTCTGCAGATGATACCAAGCTGGCAGGAAATGTCAATCTGCCTGGGGGTAGCAAGGCCCTACAGAGAGATCTGGACAGGCTGGATCTCTGGGCTGAAGCCAATGGGATGAGGTTCAACAAGACCAAGTGCCAGGTCCTGCACTTCGGCTCCAACAACCCTAGGCAACACTACAGGCTTGGGGCAGAGTGGCTGGAAGACTGTATAGAGGAAAGGGACCTGGAGGCATTGGTCAATTCTCGGCTGAGCATGAACCAGTAGTGTGCCCAGGTGGCCAAGAAGGCCAAGGGCATCCTGGCTTATATCAGAAACAGTGTTGCCAGTATGAGTAGGGAAGTCATTGTTCCTCTGTACTCAGCCCTGGTGAGGCTGCACCTCGAGTACTGTGTCCAGTTTTGGGCCCCTCACTGCAAGAAAGACATTGAGGCCCTGGAGCATGTGCAGAGGAGGGCGACGAAGCTGGTGAGGGGTCTGGAGCACAGGCCTTATGAGGAGCGGCTGAGGGAGCTGGGATTGTTCAGTCTGGAGAAGAGGAGGCTCAGAGGTGTCCTTATCACTCTCTATGACTACCTGAAGGGAGGTTGTAGTGAGCTGGGGCTCAGCCTCTTCTCTCTTGTAACTAGTGACAGGACAAGGGGGAGTGGCCTCAAGTTGCACCAGGGGAGATTCAGGCTGAATTTTAGGAAATACTACTTTTCTGAAAGAGTGGTCAGGCATTGGAATGGGCTGCCCAGGGAGGTGGTGGGTCCTGGAGGTATTCAAGGAATGTTTAGATGCTGTGTTGAGGGACATGGTTTAGTGGGGTTACTGGTGGTAGGTAGGTGGTTGGACTGGATGATCTTGTGGGTCTTTTCCAACCTTAGTGATTCTGTGATTCTGTGAACAATGCCAGAACAAATCCAAGGATGAAGAAATTTCAGTTTGCACCTCCAGATCAGCTGCAGCCTCTGTGACTGTGAAGAGGACACAGCTGCAGAGTGGCTTCCATCTCAACTCATCTAAGCCAAGCTACTGGGTGATTGTAATCTCTTCTAGTCCTCATTTCATTCCTGGTTCCCTACATGAACTGCAACAAAGGTAAAACCAGACGCACATATCACGGATTTCATGTCTGTTATTCTCTATTCATAAAAAGGCTAAAAATATTTGAGGCTAAAAAGTTCACTGCACTGGGTAGAATAGATTCACTGCAGCTTCCCAAAAATTCTGAACACCCACTTCTTGCCTCTGAAGGACTGATACAACGAAACACAAACCAGTGACATGCTTAACCTATAGTAACACAGTTAAGATGATTTTATGTGTTTAAAACTCAGATAATCTGAGTTGGAACAATATTCTTAGAACATATTCTAAGAAAATAATGGTATTTCTCTCTAGGAAACTTATACGGAGCACTGACAAAACAGAGTTTTTACAGCTTAGCCAGAATTTGGCAGGTTTTTAGAAGGTTGGTATCAGACATGGAACTCCCTCTTCCCACCCTTTATATCTTTCCCAAGGCACATAGTCAAAATATTCCTCAATATTCCCTCCAAGTATAGGACTGCTAAATCTCAAGTCGTGTACTGTAATTCATTAATATATATGTGCAGCTACAAAACCATGGAGGGTGGGCAGAGAGGCAATAGGAGCCTAAACTGTTTTGTGCCAATACAATTGCTGCAGGTAGAAAAGGAAAGACAATTCAGGTTCACACCTGAACCTACTTTGGGCACGATAAGACCAAAGCAGAAAAAAAGAATTTCTATGTAAACAGTTTTCTCAGAGGTACATAAATTATATTCCCAATTAGACCACAGTATGAATTTGTTTTCTTTGTCACTGAATTATAAATCAGGACAATTAGGAACTCTGTTGGAACTTCCATCAGGGCCTTAATCACAGAGAGGTCAGCGCTGCTTACAGTTGTGAGCATTTACCTCAAACAACATAAACATACATCTGGTATTTGTTTCTAAGGTTATTGGCATAGACTGATTTTCAGAGTGATGCGGGAGATCATGTTTACACGAATGTCCATTTGATGGAAACAACTTAGTATGAAATCATAGGGAAAGAAAATCCCTTTAGTATAAACAGCTCTGGTGAAGTAAAACACAGATTCATTCTGAGTTGAGCTGGTATTTGTTTAGCATCTGAACTATCCACATTGCTTCACCATTGTCTTTAAGGAAAGCAGTGGTAGGGATTGCTAATATCAAACATATTACCAATGTTTAGCCATTGGTTCATGTTACTGTTTTTCTGGGGGCAAATTTTAATGTAATCATGCTGTGTGTGTGTGTTTTCAGAAAACAGTGCTTTAGAGCAGTAGGTCTATGCATTTTCCATTTTGTGTAAATTATTGTGTGTGCAACCTTGAGTCACACTGTGTGTAGATCCACAGACACATGGTCAGACCGACCACTTGATTTCATCCTCTCATCTCAAGAAAATACAAATAACTCTCAAGTATCATGCATATAGGGAATAATTACATAAACTACTTCTTTCATTTTGGAATAGATTCTTCATTTGATCTTTGAAAAAAAAGGCAGTTTAGCATTTTGAATGCCAACTAAACAAATGCTAGGATGTCAACTGAACAATTCTGAAGCCTACCAATCATTTTGTTTAGATGTACTTTCCTCTTCTTTTAGAATCAACTTCTGTGCAAAATCACACACAAGATACCGATA
The DNA here is from genome assembly GCF_002078875.1 of Numida meleagris. Classification (NCBI taxonomy): domain Eukaryota; kingdom Metazoa; phylum Chordata; class Aves; order Galliformes; family Numididae; genus Numida; species Numida meleagris. Next base: position 42,671,266 of record NC_034438.1, on the reverse strand, counting down.
GCATAACAAGGATACTCCACGCGTGATCTGTAGGAATAAGGGTGTATGTCCAGAATTATCTGAAACTCTGTCTACCTCTCTCATTTGCTCAAACTACGTAGATGTCCTATTTAGATCTCAGAAATTGAATTGTGTGAATTATCTTAAGTTATCTTAGTGAGTTATCTTAATCAGTCAGGTAGATTCTGGTATAAAGGCTTCTTACACCACCATAACTCTTTCTACAGGATACATCAAATCAAGGTGTACTGGATCATGGAATGTGCAAATGCAAGGAGAACAAGTTTTCATAAGAATATTACCTCATTTATTGCATAAGCTGGAAGGTATGCAGTGAATGAAATATGCATGGCACTGCTGGAGCAGAAAAAGTCTTAATAGCAAAGGCAGTAAAATGCTTCCTTGGAAGCACAGAATCCTCTCCTCCTGCAGATTCTTAACTGTATTCTCATCTTTGCAGTATCTAGTGATAATTTTTAAACTATGATTGTGTTGTTAACCATTTCCCTTCTCTCCTATAAATGCTGTTCTCCGCTGCTGAAGCCACAGTGCTGGCAGTGTTGTCTTTCAGTGTTTGAAGTCATGACCCAATAAAGCTGAGAGAATACATCATTTCAAATTACCTTATTGTGCTCATGAAACGTTTGTATGTACACCCTGACTTTCTAAAACGTACTCATTATCTGAAATTATACATTCATCCTCCCCAAGATCTGTGTGCCACATGGCTGTTACCAAATCTAGTTACAAGCATAGCTACAATTTGTAAAATGTCCTTAAGATCCCAGCTACACTTACAAACCAGACTCAAGACACACACAGTATTTTTAAGTGGATCAAGTGACAGTTTTGTAAACAGGCTGCTGACAGAGCTGCATTTGTTGCTGCAGGCAGGGTTAGATTTCTCACTATTTCACCAGCACACTATTTTTTTCCCCCAAAGAATTTCCATTGAAGCCAGTGGGAACCACCAATATCTTCTGTGTCAGGTCAGAGACCCAAATCCAGAACCATAGGAACCCTACTGACTACAAGAGCAAGGAAACTGCCACAAAGACCATTAAAAAACTAGCCACCTACTTCCAGCTGAAGGCAAGAATGAAAAAGAACTCTCCTCCTTGTGGCATGTTTACACAGAGATCCGGTGATAACAGAGCCACCTCCTCATGTGAGGAGCTGTTAAAATTTCCCATGCCCCACTTCAGTCATGTAGGGAACTATGAGTGGAAGATGTACAAACCTCAGTCCACCATAATCTAAAGATATCTTTATTTTTTTTTAATAGCTTCAAATTCATCCTTTCAGAATTAGTTCATCTTTTGAAAATCATACATCTTATTTATGACAAAAAATATTTTATACACACATCCTGAGAGCACTACATTGAAATATTTACGCATTACGTGATACTCCCTAGTAAAATAAGTTAAATTTGCACAGGAAAATGCAGAGTGACATACATCTTACTTCAACACATCATCATGCAGCTCAGATTTAATTATAGATTAAAAAAACAAACCAAAAAGCATTTCCACAAATAAACTAGCTGTACTTGGCATATATGTGAATAAAACAGTAATAAAACCTTCAATGGAGGTTTTGGAATAAGCATTTTATCACCTTATAGATAAGAAATATCTTCCTCATTATTAAAAAAAAAAAAGGCGACATTTCTTACAGGAAATACAGAATTCAGTCCTTGTACATGCAAATTTCTACTACATAAAAGGTCCTTTTAAAAGATAAAGAAATGGGAAGGGAAAAAGGGAAGAAATCTTGACTTAATCTGATATCGTCCTTCCCATTATCTATTGATTTAAACAATGACTGAAAATCTCGTGGTGCTCATGTAAAAATTTTTTCTAGCACCCTGATATTAACCAAAATAAACAGGATTATTTAGCCTCTTCTGGCCCCCAGATTATTTCAGAAGCTACCTGCGCTTCCCTCTGCCCTGAAATAAGGCCAGTTAAATCTATGCAGTTTCTAATGGATATGTGTCTCTCCCATGCTTAGTGACTTCCCACATTTGTAGTCCTCCTCAAGCAACCTATTACATAACATTTACAGAGTTGCCCTGTTATCTAATTTATCTTCACTGTATTTTAAGCCACTCACCTCTTGTCCTTTTATGACGAATATGAAGGAATGATGCCTCTATGCAGCAACCTTTCTGTGTTAAAGGCCATATTCTTTATCCCTCTCATCTCTTCTACTTTAGGATAAGCAGCAGCAATTTGCCTCATAAGCGTAAGAATGCTGATCTGTAAAGAAAATCAGTATTACTGCCAACAAAAAAAAAGGCCCTACTTTATGCCCTGCTGAGTAACATCAACGTGAAGGTCCAGATATTGTTGTCTTATGCTGACTTCTTTCAACTGTACATAATTTGAACGCACAAATGACTAACAGATTTATAGCTCTTTTTTTTTCTCAGTTGAGACTTTTTTAAAACAACTGCTCTGATAGACTATCTTGAATTTCATTTTGTATCTTAAATGTCATTGGGTAAAATAAAATGGTAACATCATGGATTTAAGATGAGAGGAACGATTAGGGAATACAATTATCTTATTCACATTAGTTGCTCCTAAGGACCAACCTTCTTACTACTTTACCATGTATGTTAAATATTCAGTTCCTTGTTCCAGATAGCTAAGTCAGATGTCTGAGAAAATTTTTAGATGACTTCCACTTACAATAAGCATATAACAGTTAACTCAGGCAAGAGCAAAGCCTACAACATCTTCCCATGACCTAAAGTAGAAGCTGTTCCAGATGAAATTTAAACTTATTTTCCAATGGGCAGTCATCCAGACCACAAAAACAACCACCATTCACAGACTGCTGCTGTGCAGCTTGAGTGTCCAAGGTTTTAAAATTTCATAACATTTACCATTTACATAAAACAATTTATACAGTATACTCAATGAAAAGCTCCATATTAATACAGCATTAAATTTAAGATATCAGAGCTTACAGGAATCAAAGATTAGGGTTAAGGTTTCCAGAAAAACATGAAGACCTGGCCTCTTTTGGCTGTATGTTATGATAAGATACTCCTCATTCGATACCAGAGTATCAAAAAATGTGACGGATTATTTAGAAAACAAGACATGATGTTACTTATCTTATAACCACTTCTACAATCTGTGATAACGTTTTTATTTGGAGATTCTATTACAGACAGTCTCTTAGGAGTAAGATGACAACTTGTGTGCATGTGAAACTCTTCTTTCTATACTGTACTGCATATTTTCAAAAATTGACACCATAGCCTCCTACTTTCTGAAATACAGGTAGTAAATTGTGTATTGGAACAAAAATAAGATCCAACAGCTGTTTTTCCTTAAAGCACACATCCAGAAGTATAAATGACATCTACAGAGATGCAAAATTTATGTTCTGCATTTAAAATACTCTTAGGTCAAATTCCTCACCACCTCAGTAGAACAAGTATGTTCCATGATGGAATTAGTTGAGTAAGGTACATTCTGTGTACCCCATCCTGTATCATGTCTGGATAAAAAACATGATGCATCATTCTGTTTGATAATGCATGTGTTTGACACATGCATCACAGATAAGTCGTGTGGTTGAACCTTCAATCCCAGTTTTACATACCCCTACTTCAAAGTGCCTGGGTCTACAACCCTACATTGCACTAGTGAATTCTTGGGTAAAACGAATATTTAAAAAACTCAGCATAAAAATAATTTTGCCTGAAAGTTGTGAGTGAAAAGTAATGATGTTCTGAGAAGTGTTAATTTTAGATAGCACAGTCATATACAAGGCCCATTTTGAGTCCTGGGTATAAGGGTGCAGTTAAATGCAGAAGACACATGTAAATTTTTTATTTACTCTGTCTGAAATTGAGCAACTAGAACAGAACAGATATCCAGCAGCTGTCATGCCAAAACTAAAGGAGCACACAATACCTTGCATTTAAAGCCTACATAGCAGAGAAACCTGCTTACATAACAGAATTTGAAATCCCAGTATGGTGCAAAGCACTATTAGTGTTTTCATCAAGCATACACAACCAAATAAGCCTCTTAAGCAGACCTTGCAGTAGAACCAACAAGCATGTTGTAAACAAGGCTCAGACACGAGCCACTAGTTAATACTTACTCATGGAAAGAATGGCATTCAGCATATATCCACAGCTGTCCCATTTTACCTACTTGGCAAAAAATAAAAAAATAAAAAAAAATAGGCACAGTGGGTAATCAAGCTAAATGATGGGATATGATCCAGTTATGCACAGATTCTCTCATGCTTTCAGTGGTGAAGGAATTCACAGCATGCACACTTTCTGTATTTCATATTTGTGTAATCCATTCCTCGAACTTCTTATCATCTGCATAGATGAAACAATGGACTGTCATGAGATGAAGATTTGACTTGAAATTGGGTTACTGAACCTTCACAATCAAGCATGGCGTATTTTCAGGAGCTCTCCAGGTGGCAGTTTTTGAAGTTCTTGAAATTGCCCTAGGAAGCTCCTGCTGTCCAGTTTAATCTGTGCACTTTAAATGTATTAAGTAGCATTCTTGGAGGAGTCTCCCCAGGTTCCTGCTATAGAAACAACTGTGTATCATATTGGTCTTGCACAGCGTCTTGCTCTGAACAAGAGCAAGACAGAGCGAGAGGGGAGATTCTTTGATATAGCCAGAGTGAGACTGAGACACAGACGAGGTCAAATGCTGTCTCGCTGGTTTACTATCAATTAAAGTGATAGGGAAGGGAAAGGCCAGCGATTATCACAAATTAGGCCAATGGGGAAGAGAAGACAGGTTGATAGGAAAGATAGGAAAAGAGCAAGAATTATGTAAAGCGTGGACACCACCAAGGATCCTGTGGTGTCCCGTTGTGCACTGTTCTGATGGCCCAAGGCCAATGCAGGAATAAGGGCGCAGGGGAAGGTGGCAGCAGAACAGCCGGCCTTAGGCAGCAAGCTGGTAAACATTAGGCAACCAACAGCAGGTCCAGGAGAAACAGGCAGGACTCAGGCAGCAGGCCCAAGAGGATTCCCAGGAGGCAGCAGGCAAGTATCACGCTGCAAGGCGTCCGGTATCGGGCATACACTTCCTTGGTTGTAGGTGCCTTTTTTATCCTCTTCTGCTGGCATGGCATTCCTGGACACTTAGGTTAGTCACAGGCAAGCACCTGTGGACATGCAGGTCATCCTCTGGATGGTTATCTGCTCATAGGCCATTTAGTAGCTGCTTATCTCTGGGGGCTGCTTTTCTCTTGTTGGCCCTGGTCTGCAAGTCTTCAGACAGAAGATTTCTTGGACTCATCCAAGATTTGCCTGGACTTGTCCTTCTGTTGAAGCTGTCCAACAGCAAGCTTTGAAACAAAGGTGCAGAAATAGTCTCTTACACACATCAAGAATTATAATTACATAATTGTATTAATTGCAATACATATAACGTGACTGACAGAACTTTTGACTATCAGCAGAAGCTGAAGTACACTTTTAGAGTAGTAGTAAGTGTCAACAGCAGAACAAATTCAACAGATTAACTTCCTCAAAAGTTAAGTTAGTGTGTTTTTAAAAGCATAAGCCTGAGTTTAAAAAAAAAAAAAATCAGTCCGTCATGCAGTCTGATTTTAACTGCACATGCAATCGGATATCATATTTAAATAATTTAATTTACAAATTAAATCTTTTTCAGTATGCCATACTCACAAAATGAAACTTGATTCACTTGTCCTGAGCAAGAAATTATGCTTTTAAATCATATTTGTTTTTCATTTTTGATCCACCCATTTATTTTCAAACCAAACAGTCACATGTATGAAATACAGATGACTTGCGGAAACAAACTTTACAACCGAGGAAGGTTATAAAGCAGGTATGTTTATTACGGCACTACGCCCACATGCCGGGTGCAAGGGGGGTATCCCCTTCCTAGCTTGCACATTGAAAGATAGAAAACTTCCATATTTAAAGATCAAAAGCATACATATTCATAGCATTCCTGAGGGAGGGAGGGACTATTACAATTATTTCCAAGAAATCATTATAATATGCTCCACCCCAGAGTCACACCCTTTGAGCATGCGTAGTGCCTCCTGGTGGTCGTCTTTGGGGGTCGTGGGGATGAAGGCCATCTCTCTTCCTCACTGTGTACTCTTGACCTTGGCACGGTTGAGGAGGGGGATCTGGCTTCAGCTGGCTTTTCTTCAGGATGTAGTCTCCAGTTCAGTTCCATCAACCAATCACCAGCTTGTAGGTTTCCTTGCCCCATTAACCCACATCCATCTTTTACTGTTTGTTTTAAACCATATTCTAACCATTTTCTCCCTCACAGACAACAGTGAGTATGAGTTACTGAACGGCATTAATTTGTTCTTGACATTGACTAGAAAACACACATTTAAAAATGGAAACATTTTTCCTTGCACATAAAAATTATTAACACTGAAGTACTGTCCAGACCACACCTTCTGACGAAGGCATAACAGAAGTCTATATAAATCAATAAAAGAGAGGAAGTGTAATGACAGATGAAATTTGACATGTGCCATCTTTTAATATGCTGTAGATTTCACACTGAGAGTCATAGGGAACAAACAAAATTGGACATCCTTCACATCAACAACGACGAAGAACTCACTGCCATAGAATACCAAAAAAAAAATGAGAAGCTCCACAGATTTATAGTCAGACTGACCAAAACTATGTTAACATAGTTAGATTCTGACAGGATGTGTGAAGGTGGGAAAACTGCTTAGTATTACTACCAACTCAAGGACTGTCATCGGGAATAGTAAGATCTAGAATTATCATCATTCAGTAACGCAAGTGCACTCAAAACATTTTAAAATAATTTAATCTCCAATTAGTTTGTCATAGCTTAGCAATAATATACAGTACAGGCAATGTAAAATGTAAATCAAGATAATCATAAATAGGAATTAATCACTTTGCTTTTAAATTCATGGAGGTATCATGTTTTGCTGCATTTTGCTGAAGTTGTACATACTTTCATGTTCATTTAACTAAAACAATCGTAGCACAACTCATGTAGAAAACGGTCATTTTACTACATTAAAAGATGTAGCAGAGGATGGTTCATCTGAATCATCTGGACTGTATTTTTTCCATAGAAAGTTTTCATTTTTTTTCCAAAGAGAATTTTCACAGACCTCTCTCTTTTCTGTCACTGGTGGATGAGGTGCTCTTTCACATAGCTCCTCTATAACTGTCATGTCTGTGAGCTTTCTGAGGCTCTCCTCATTCTGCTCATTCAGCATGTCCCAGAAATCTTTTGGTCTCTCCTTTGATTTTTCTACCTGCCCTGAAGGGATTCTCCGTGGTGATTCTGTAGGTTTTTTTCCACCATTTCTGAAGAGAACACTGAGAATAGAGGTATCTCCAAGTAAGTCCACAAAAGACTTCTTGTCAGTCTTAGATTTTCTCTCCTTGTTTTCTGACTGAGACAGGGATCTTTTTCTTGTCAGCTCTGCTACATCTGGGTCCTGCTGTCCTCCAGAGTTTTTTACAGACTGCACCCCAACTATTTCTGATTTACTGTTTAATGAACCAGATGCCATAAAATCCTTGAATGCCTGATTATTACTCCTCTCAATATGCTGAGTAGCAACAGTGGGTGACTGTTTATATTTTGCATCAACACACATAGTATCTTGCAAGCATGCGTCATTGCGCAGTTGCTCTACTTCAGGGCTTTGCTGGTTCTGCAATTCGGTAGTTCCACTCAGACGAGACTTGTATCTTTCAGAATTAACAACACATTTTCTTTTCCTCGATTTTTTTGCAGCCACATCTCCTTCTTCATAGTCACGTGAAACCTGTACTGGGACTTCCAATGGAAACAAAGACTCAATTTCTGGATGCTTTGAAATGTAAAATTCCCTCAGCAACTTCTGCCGTGTTTCTGACGTAGCTTTTGCAATATGTTCCGCAAGTTCTTCCACTGATCCCATTTTAAAATGGGATACAATTTCCTCAAAATGTCTCCTGTAATTAATCAGAAGGGAAAAAAATGCTTTATTCTGACACCCTTAAGTATGTACCAAAGTAGCTTTTAAACAATTCATTATGCTGTTCTACTTCACATACCACAAAAAGTAATCATTGAAACTAACTTCCTTATTTGGAGCAGTATTTGTTTTTATTAGTGAAGAAAAAATAATGACCTTAGAAGAACTAATTCTGAAACCCAAGATCTCAAGTGATTTCCTGAGCTTATGATCTGCTGACACATCAACTTTCAATGTAGGTAAGATTACGTGCCAAAGGGCCAGAATTCGAGGGTATTTATCTGCTGAAAGGATTTATATAGAGAAACAGTAGAATTTTTTGGGGGGGGGAAGAGGGCAGAATAGTTGTTTAAACTCCTTAAAAAAAACTTTCTGAGTAAGAGCTTGGTGAATACCATCAGAGGAGGCAGAGACTGTCCCCTCCATTCTTTCTAGTTAGCTATCAAGTATTTGTCTTGTGCTAAGAGGCCAAGGTCTAATTAAAGAAGATCACTCCAATGAAGTTTAGCCATAGTTTGGGGTCAAGCCACTTAGCTGGAAGGCTGGAGGTGTGGGTTTATGCCTCCTTGTCAGAAACCGGATATGAAATGCTGCCTTTCCCGTAAGAGGGCTCCAGAAGGCTGAGGACAATGAGATGTAATCCTCCTTAGCGCTAAATACTGCTTTAGTGACTGGCTCCCACTACCCTCCTTATGCACAACCACTGTAGGCAGTTTCCTAATCAATTAAGCATTAGTAATTAAGCACTGGAAATTAAGCATCAGTATTATTAATAGCAACAGTTTGGGGAAAAAGGAAAAGTGAGAAGATAGAAAAACTCTTATCTTTCCAAAGATGGGGAGGGAACTTATTAAAAAAGTATCAAAAACCATAAAGCTCTATGTTAAAAAATATATAAAATGTTCAATCTTTTTACAGTCTTTCAGTGAAAGTGATGAAATCTAGACAAAAGCAGTAAGCTGTCAGAAGCTGCCGCTATAAAAATCTCATGTTTCTATACAGTTTAAACATTAGTTTATTATACTGCATGGGGCATATACCATGAATACTGTGGCAATGACATCTGCACAGTGATGTAATGTGTAACAGATCAAATCAACAAATTAAACTCATTTGTGGGTTAAATTCATTTTATTAATCAATTATGCTACTTTCTGTAAAGTTAGAGTGGAAGTTTCCTGTTAGTTCTGCTCTTGCCACAAAAAAACCCCTACACATCAGAATTCCCTGGGGAGGGCTGAAACAAAGAGAACATTAATTTCTGAAGCTTAGACTTTTACTTTCTTCTCAAAGAGTCTCACCTGCGGATTTCTTTGGGGGTCTTTCCAACCAAGAAGGTGGTTGAACCCACTCTGTGTACTTTACTGTTTCTCTGGGTCACAGGATGCAAAATATACAGGTGATGTTGGTTACTGTTCACCATGATTCCATGCTCTCTCTTCATAATGTTCTTCCCTGCTATCATTTCTTCTGGCTTTTCTTCAGCTTTCTAACAAAATAAGAAATGCAAGTTGTCACAACAGCTGGGTCTGACAGGATGATGTTACGACTGCTTCTGTCTTTGCTTGGACTTTACAGTTTGTTTGCTTAGGGGGATTCAGAGATTCACTGAAAACTCCCTGCTATGTCACATGCTTCCTCAGGACAGTGAAGGGAAGTCTCTGTTCACTAAAAGTAAAGTAGGATGTTTTTCCAAATATGTTATGAAAGATCATGAAGTTCTCTAAAGCATTAACAAGTGTTATACAAACACTTAATCTCAGAACCTCCAAATATTATTGTAAAATAGAAAAAGAAGTATGTGTCTGTAAGTTGCACTCCAAATAGATACATAGTATCTACCTGCATTTATTTAGAAACATAGATGGATTATTTAGATTCACCGCTTTCTGCTTATTAGTGTGTATTAATTAATTCCTTCTTATTTATGCACAGTATATACTCGTAACTAATTTTAGTAATTTAACACTCAAAGAAAAACTATAACAATATAAGGTGTATTATTATTTTTAGTCATATAAATAATCACTATAGATATCAAAGTTAAGGTAAGAACATTTCTGTGAATATCAAAATCTCTAACAAACAAAAATAATCAGAGTTGTAAAGATACCTTGGAAAGCATTACTACACTTGCCTGTAAATGAAGAGGAAACAGTTACACACTGTACTTACATTATAATACAGATGTAGAAGTTGTGATGATTCTTAAATGGAGAAAGTCAATCCTAATTGTAATGGTCATCAAGGGAATTCAGGAAGTCTGTATTACAGATTGACCCATCATACATTGACAGTCAATTCAGAAACTCTCCTAAATTCTTGTAACCATTTCTCTCCTCCCCAACAGGAATATGAAAATTAAATAATGCATTTGATAGTGGGGAAAAACTGAAATATTTTTTTTTCTCCAATAATAAGTCAAGAAAAAAAAATAACTGCTTAGCGATATCCTCTGTCCCCCTATAGATACTGTCTGAAAGATGAAAGAACAAACTGTGTTCACACCTCATCACCTGCAGTTCAAAATTTGGTTTTGGATCTGCAGGGTTTCTTTGCAATATGTTTCTATTTGATTCACATCCAATTCCTTTACTTGCACAGGCTGTTCAAAATGTTCTTCTGCTTTAGGATCTCACAGCTGTTCTCAATCCACTACTTTGGCAAATAACCTCAAACTAGCATAGAGAGAGATGTTAAAACTAAGGGACCTACAGGCATAAATTTTCTCCGTTTAGGCTACATGAGCAACTCCAAACATCACAATTTCATGGCAATATTAAATTATAGAAAACAAAACTGAAACCAAAACTCCAATTAAGATTAAAAAAACCCTCTTGATCTCCCAGTAATGCTATGATGATAGCAACGAAATTAACACTGAAAGAGCAGATATCATATAGAGCATACAGTCTATAGTTATCTTGCTAATTCTGCACACATATAAACTATTAACTTAAAAAATGATATGCATGGATAATATTGAACAAAGTGATGTGAGTTTTAAAATAAATATATTTTGATGGATTTTTTGCATGAAAACATTGAGACTTCGGTGTAACAAGACCTAGTGTACTTGTCACTCTTTCACAAGATCTTGCTCTGGGTCGAGGCAACCCTCACTACCAATACAAGCTGGGGGATGAAAGGATTGAGTGTGGCTCTGCTGAAAAAGGCCTGGGGGTACTCGTGAATGGGAAGCAGGACAATAGCCAGCAATGTGCCCTCACAGCCCAGAAACTGCATCCTGGGCTGCATCAAAAGAAGCGTGGCCAGGAGGTCCAGGGAGGTGATCCTGCCTCTCTGCTCCGCGCTGGTGAGGCTTCAGGAATCCAGATGTGGAGTCCTTAGTACAGGAGAGACATGGACCTGCAGTAGCACATCCAGAGGCGGGCCACAAAAACGATCCAAGGGGTGGAACAACTTCCCTATTAGGACAGGCTGAGACAGCTGGAGAGAGGCAGCCTGGAGAGAAGGCTCTGGGGAGATCCGATAGTGGCCTTTCAGTATCTAAAGGGGGACTATAAGAAGGGGACAGACTCTTCAGCAGGGTCTGTTGTGAATCATGAGAACAGCCTTTCCATATTGTGAGAACAGTCTTTTGCATAACTTTAGGGGATATAAGCAGAAGGATGGGAGGCTTGTGTAAATGTAAGCTCAAGAACAAAATGTGGAGGCCGCAAAACTTGTTGTCAAGTGAAGATAAGAAAGTAGAATAGATGTCCTGTTGTTGAAGATAAGACAGCAAAACAAATGCTTCAGCTCAACGTAACATTAGTGGGAACCAGTTCAGGCTACTCCCCCTTAAAAGGTTGGAAATATACAGTGAGAATGACTATTAGCCTTCATCCCACAACCACCAAAGATGCTAATTATTTTTTGGAATTTCTGCCCATGTCCTTGGAATGTAATGAATATGTATATGCTATATCTTTAAACAAATAATCGCTGCTTCTCTCCGTGTGCATGTTGGTGGAGCGATCCCCCATGCACCCAGTGCTGTAATAAAGGGAATACCTGCTTGACATAACTCATTGGTGTGTCAAGTTATTTTGTCAGTTTTCTTGGCTGCAGTTGTGACAGGACAAGGGGAAATTGTTTCAAACTAAAAGAAGGGAGATTTAGATTGGATATAAGAAATTAGGTTTTTTTTGTTTTTTTTGTTTTTAAATGATAAGTGTAGTGAGGTTGCCCAGAGAGGCAGTGGATGCTCTGTCCTTGGAGACATTCAAGGCCAGGCTGGACCAGGCTCTGAGCAACCTGATCTCGCTGTGGATGTCCCTGTTCACTGCAGGGGTGTCGGACTAGATGACCTTTAAAGGTCCCTTCTAGCTTAAACAATTCTATGATATCTGAGTATCTTCCTCTTTTTTACTGCCTAACTCAAGTATTATTTTATGGTAGGTATCTTGGCAGATACCAGTCTCCAGCAGTAGTTCCCATCTGACATTCCCACACACAGCTGAAGCAGTTTTACTGGCTTTTCTCCACACATGAAACCACCACTGCTAAATGTCCAGGATAGCATCCATTGCACACTTTCATTGTTTGCTTTCATTTCTAAAACAAGAAAGGCCTTCTTAAAACTCTAGCCACCTTGCAGTTACCTGATTTATAGAAAAGTCTGAACACTGAATTCAGTATAACTGTCCTTGAAAGTAACTCAGCTTGCAACAACTAATAAACCTGTATGCAACAGTCTACTTTGTATTTTCCCACTATCCTCAAAACCTGGGAAAACAGAAGACTTGTCAGATACGTTCTCAGTTCCAGTGACGCTGTCTAGGCTAGTTATAATTCTCTATTATTTCAGCTAATCTTTTTTTCCTTATGTATTTCTGTGGTTTTTCCTGGGAGCCTTTTGGATAATATAATCCATTGCTATGACCTTCCTATAAGCTGTTTTTGAATACAGGCTATTTTTAGTCATTGTTTTTATTTTGTTGACATTTTCTATACTTGTCAGGTCATTTCATATATAAATACTATGAAATGCTTGTTACCTGACTGTTCATCCTTGGTCTCACCTTTTCTCTTCTACACATACCCATTTTAAACAAGAATTTATCCCTAAATTATTTTACCTATCAAGGAAAACCAAGTATAATTCTGTCTTCAAAATTTAATGAGGCTTATCTAAAAATGAGGTCCTCAGTCAAAATCAAAGAAAAGCTAATCTACCTTGAAATTTTAAAATATTCTAGGACAATTATACTTAATTTTATGAACTAAACAAAACTACTCAGGAAGTTGGCTGTGAACTCGATGACAGAGATATCTAATACTAGATAATATCACAGCAGAATAATCACTGAAATATCATCCAGAAAGTTAGATTTATCCCATGTTCCAATTACTTCTCCAGAATACTCTGCCAACACATAAAGCAGGGCATACTCTTGTATATTTATCAGACTATGGAGAGATGAGCATTTAGCTATATCTGCTGATGAATTTATCAGAGTAATACGTAGTAAGTTTCCCTTGCTTGTCATGGTCAGCTTTTTTACTCATCTAAATGTAGAGTAAGGACTCAATGAGTTCTATATTTTGCTTGCTAGAGGAAAATAGACTACTAAGTCAATCAAGGATGGATTGTTTTCTCTCTGCTCCACTTTAACTTCTGAGTCACACTGTTTCTTCTCCAATCATTTAACTGCAAAAATTTATCACTGGAGCAGTCTCATTTCATTTACCAAATTGTTAACAAAACAAACATCTATAAACCTCAACATCTTTCTCACTGAACACCTTACCATAAATTAACATACTTATTACTGTTGAGATGAAAAGAGATAGTCAGCCTGTCTCAGAATTCAAAGCTAAGGCACCTGTTTATTCCAGCAGAAGTCTGTGGATGTGTAGCTACCTCCTTTCATACTCCAGCTCCTCCATTAAACAGCACTAAAACAATAAGTCAGGCAAATACACCATATAGATAATGCAACTACATGCTTCACAGAATGTCACGTATGAACTCATCCCATTTAAAAATACCTACTAAAAGACATACTGAAATAGTTAAGTCCATTGTAAACTGAAACAGTAATGTCAATAAAGCAGCATTACAGGCCAGTCATTTGGGAACAATTATTTTAAAGTCGAATAGCCTGCTCTATCCCAGAAGAGCAAGGATAATGGAATGTTAGCTCCCGAAAGCTTACTCATTGTAAACAACTATCTAAACTTGTTGAATATGAAAACTGTACAAACAAACTGCAATCAGAGTTACTATAACTGATACAAAGTCTTTGTTTAAATAATCTACAAAATGCCAGTGTAATACAGATACAATAAAGAGGAGTTCTTAAAAACACAACTTTTGTATTTAATAGTATTCTCAACAGCACTTGAATCCGCATTGGAAATACAAAGAGCATGTTTTTTCTTAGGCTGACAGCATGCTTAATTCTCTCATTTACACCACACTGAAATAACATAAAGAAGGGTTTACCATTAATCCAGGTTTTACTACAAAGCATCCCGTTATTTCTCTGTACAACACCGGCAAGACTGCCAAACGTCTGTCATCCAATTCAGAGGATTAAGTCTTTTTTTATAGTGAGATTCTTGTACCAATTTACAAAAATACAGATATAGTTTCTTAGAGCCAGTCACAGTCTATATTTTGGCCTGAATTCATGCCACAGAGGTTGAATACGACAGCTGGCAGGAAGCAGAGGGGAGAATACATCCTCTCCCTTTCCATTCTGCACGTTTCTGTTGCCATAGTGATTAATCCTCAATTGAATGGCTGTCTTTGTACATTTATCTTCAGTAAAAGCTAAGTAAACTTAAGTTGAAAATACGCACTTGCTTAAAATAAAAGACTCCACCTATTTAACAGGTACAGTAAAAGTTTTATGTGGCTAGAAGCTTTTCACATATCAGAAAGTGCAAGTTAGCTCTAATACAGGATATAAACAATTTTTCAAGTTACTCATTATGTCCTGTTCATATTATTGACTTTTTTTATAAAGCAACCAAGTCTTCTGTAAAGTCTTCCCCATACTCCAACCCACTCCACGTCCTCCGGATTCCTACTTAAGAAATACTTCATAAGTTCAGCTTTACAGGAAGTAAAGGAAGTCTACTTCAGACTTCCGTACCTCTGTAAAAAATTTCACACAGGGTGATTTTGCCAATTAACACAAAAATTAAATAGGAAATTAAGGAATGCAGTCTTTTAATTCTGAATAGATGAGAAACATTATAAGAAGATATTTAATCTAGGCCCACAGAAGCTTCTATTTCTTAAGGTACGTAAGAAAAAGCTTCTCAAAAAACAGTGCTAGTTACCTAAAAAACTAAGTAACAACACTGCATGCACATTTGTAGCCTGGAACCCACTAATAAACAACACTCTAGAAATATCTAGTAGATGACTAGGAACTTTGAGAAGATGTTATGACTTTCATTTTCTTCCGCAAAATTAATAATGTCAGAAGAATTTTTAAGAAAGTATCACGTGGATTACTTTCCAGACCTTTTTGTTATTGTTGTTGTTGTAGTTTGGAAATCTAAAATAACTGTATATCTACTCCAAAAATTATATTCTGGCTTTAAAAGAACATGATGCCTGGTCTACAGTTTTCATTCACAAATTTAATTTAGAAGATTTTGTTTCCAATATCTTTCTTCAATTCCTCGTAGTCATACAAGATAGCTGAATCCCAAATATTTTCTTAATAGATGAAGCAATAAACTGTTCCATTCATTTGATAAGAGAGTTTCTAATCAAGTCTATTTGCACAGACTTATAAACAGATTAGAACTGAATCTAAAATGCAGAACAAAGATGACTGAATGTCATTCAATCAGCCTAAAAGCTACACAGAAAAAGCAGGAAAACCAGGTTACCTACTCTAGTATATTTAATGTAACTTTCTTCCCTTACACTTCTACACAGAAGATGACTTATTACAAATAATCTTCTGTGAAACAGCAGATTAAATGTCTTCTGTGCTCAAATGAATAAGGAAGGAACAAAGACCATCTCTTAGTAATCTTTACTGGAATATTTGTCACATTAAACTACAGGCATTTCCTGCTTTCAGGTGCTTAGCACACTGAAGCCTGATGCAATACTCTGTGCATGATGGTACCAGACAGCTGACTCTTGTTTCTGTCTTCAGTTTAGGACTACAAACTGCAACCTAAGAGATACATCTGACTGGTCATACACTTAGGTTCAGAGATGTGCAATGTATTTTCAGAATTACAGAGGACAGATTTAGTGGAAATTACTTTAGATGCACTGTTACACTCTAATAGAGGATAATCTGTGTCTCCAAAATTTTTTCAGCTATCAGCCATATATCCACACAGAACAAAAATCCCTGGTTTTGTTTTGATTATGGAGGCTCTTAAACAACTCTGATTATCGATGCTCCTCTGCCTTCCACATGAACAGCGCTATCAGAAACACCAGCTGTTTGGGCAAAATTATCATACAGCAGCATGTTCCACTCTTCTGTCCCTTCTTCTCAAAATCTACATTGATTTGACATGACAGTTGTGGTCAATAGGCAGAATTTGGACAATTTTCAGACACGAGATAGAGGTACAATTCACGAGCTGTTGGTTAAAATATTGTTACCGTAATTCTAATTATTCCTCAAAGACAGAAAACTACGTAAGTATCATGTTTATCTAAAAACATAATTGCTAGTCTTTTAAGTACCTGTTGAATTATACTTGAAAAGTAAAGCAGTTATCCACTGCTACACATGTCTATTTATGATAGCTCCTTCTATAACGAGACAACAGTCACTCTCTTCATTGAAACTGCCACTGCATCTCATCTTCAGCTACAGAAACTTCTTCCACTTTTATGAATTCCATAGAATTTGGTATTAAAGGGAACATATTCCCAAAAATACAATAGTTTATTGAAGAATGTGATTAGAAACCACTGCCACATTTGCTTACTGCTACTATAATCACATACAAACTATCTTCAAATAGTTATTCTTGAATTTAGATAATGGACAGCACTGATTTTGACTAGTCATCCAAGATGTGGATTACTCTTGTGTGTCTAATGCATACTCCATATTATTACATTTACTACTTTCAGACTTTATCTCATCTTTCATAGCTGAGACCTTGAGAGCTCTCATCACGTTTTATTTCCCTAACTTAATTTTCAGTGGTCAAACACAAGGATACCGTATTATAAAAGTGAACATTCTAACTAAACTAGTCAGTTTACATAATTCATTTGAAAACAAGCAAGAATTAGGAGTATGTCTGCATTAATACCTCTGCAGAAAGAAGAGTCCAAAGTTTTACAACAGACTGTCCTGGTTTCAGCAGGGACAGAGCTAGTTTTATTCATCTGATATGATGCTATGTTTTGGCTTTAGGAGAAAAACGATGTTGACTACCAGCAGCTGGGCGGGCACAGAACCAGAACAGTTGACCTAAACTGGTCAAAAGAATATTCCATACCATATGACATCATGTAGAACTAGAAAACAGGAGTGAGGGAGGGGTGCTGCTGATTCTCAGGGCCTGGCTTGGGTATTAGTCAGTGGCTGGTGAGCACCTGTGCTGTGCATCACATAATTATCGTTACTATTATTTTTCTTCTTTTTCTGTCTTAGCAAATAGTTCTGTCTCAACTTATGAGTTCTACTCTTTTTTTTTTTTTTTCAAATGGCTGTGTGATGCTAAGCTGCCTGCTGGGTTAAACCACAACATAAACTTCAAGCTGTATCCCTGCAGAGTTCTGCAACCTGAAGCACAAAGGAAACAAAAAATTAAGAAATATTAGCAGGAACAGTTTCTTGTAAAAAAGAACCAAGATTTTGTTCCCCTACACCTTTAGCGGTACAAAACAAAAGCAGGTTAACACAGTATGTTTTATTATTTCAGACTAAAGGCAGCAGAGGTATATGAACCCTAGCACAAGCAACATTAAGGACAAACTGACAACCCATTACTGGATAGAAAACACATTCAACTGAAACCTAAGCTTTAAAACTTGTCTTAACACCCACTCTCTTGCTCTAACACAGATCTTCTGAAGTCAAGGAAAGAAACTATTATACAGGCAGACACTTTTTCCTATCTTAAAGTTCAAATCTTACAGTTTTTAAAATCAATTTAAATCCAAGCTTATTTATTCATTAGCAACTCATGTTCTTAAGTAAGATTTTCTACATATCCGCAAAGCCTTCATTCAACAGATAAAAACTGCAGGTCTCCACTCCTTCTACCTTGGCCTCTTAGGAACTTCTCCTCATGTAACTTTTCTCACTTTGAAGGAATAGTCCTCTCATTTACTGCAATTTGTAGTTAACCTTAGTGCCTACATTGGTTTTCATACTTCAGCAATAAAGAACTAAGAAACCTACTTTATCTCTTTTCAGCATCTTAATTTTTCTGATATTCATATTCACCTAATTTCCATAATTTTGTTTAAGTTCTTTAGTTTCAATGGCTAAGATGTAAAACGTCATGGGAATTTAGTGAAGCCAAAATATAACTACTCATTCAACATGGAGAATTCAACAAAATGTCAATATTCTCAAATGAGGTTGTCTTATTTGCTTATCACTTTTTTTTTTCCTATTACTTATTATTATGTCATTTATTACTTCTGTCATTCTAGATTCACATGTAAACAGAAATAAACATGTTTCACTCAGTCCAAGATTTGCAGGAAAAACAGTATTTCCAAACATAAAACACATCTGCATCAATGGAATACTTCACTGGTTTTTAGTGTTTTTGCATCTCTTTCTCAGAGATCATTACATGAAGAAATGTATTTAAAGGCAGAAACACCTCATTACAAACAAACTGTAGAACAAAGGAGGAAGACAAAGCCAGCATAAAAGACCAGCACAGCACAAAGAATATTATATCGTTGTCCAAAAGAGGCCTACCTACGAAATGAAAAAATCTTTCTGTGACGACTCCTACTTTTACAAATCAGACAAGTTGATTAAATATGCTTAAAATCAAATGAATTATTATTAAATCATCATTCATAATGCTATCAAATAGAGCTTCAATACACTAAGAAATTATTTAAGAATGTGGTAATTCAAAGTGAACAATAATGGCTGCACAACCATTTTAGACACATTGTTAAAATAATGATGCTAGAAAGCAAAATCAGTAAGAAATTTCAGCTGACAAAAATTTTTGTTATTCTTTTAAGAATTATCAGGTAACAGTTAACATTGCAGGATTTTATACTATAATTATTTCCCTAAGATACTGATGTAATATTAAAAATAAAGCATAATTCTTTAAATTTCCATGTAATTCTACTTCAATCTGTAGATTTTTTTTCAATTAAACTTTACATGAAATCAGCACTCTCTGCAGGACAAAACTATTAGTTGCTTGGACACGTTCTGCCTTAAACCAATGAAAATCAAGTGAAAAATGATCAGTAAAAATTGATGGCCAAAAGAGCAACAATAATATTTCTCTCAGAGGAATGTTTTTCAGAGAACACCTTTTGAAATTAAAATAATGAAGAAAGAAAAATATTAGTACTAGCATTCTAAGTAGATAGTTTTTCAAAGATTTGTATGAGTATGTAATGGCTCTTTTTTAAAGCATATAACAAGAAATTCAAAGCTCCCTGTTTAACAACAGGCAGCGATTTAGGGATTATTTCTAGATTAATGCCTCTATGTCGAAGTAAGAAAAGGAAATGAAATCAAGAGGCAGACTTTTCCATAATTACTGATAGTTTCTTTCCTCCCTAATTTGATCTCCAAGAGAACTGCTACTACTGTTGCTTCTGAAATGCCTTAAACTGATTGACAAAATAAATTAATTTGCAATACTTTTAAGTCATACAAACTTTAGATAATAGAATGTAAGTTAAACAAACAATACAAGTGAACTCCCACAAAATTGTTTTGGAGACAGATGGATCAACAGACAGTTGTGCAAAGTAGTCCCTTTGAAGTATTAATTCATTTATATTGAATTTGATTTATGTTGCCAGCCACTACCATTAAGTAAGCATCTTTCCACAGTGCTCATGAGTATCTTTGACCTGCTTTTCTGTTAAGAAGAGACATTATAATGCAAATGTGCTAGAATTGAAGAGGCTTCACTTTTCATTGGCTGGTCTAGTTTGATCTTCCCAGCGTAAAAATCTCTGCTAATGGCTCAACTAATTACAGCATATCAACAACATTGGAAGAAACTCTTTTTGCCACTGCAGATGTTCAACACCCCAAATGACAAAGTCTTATGCCTGTAATTTCCACAGTGATCCTCACAATGTTTGTAACCACTGAACTGCATATCCACCAATTACTTATTCTGTGTCTGTGGTTCAACTTATGAATCAGTCTAGAAAACTGCAAATATTTATTACAAGGCAAACAACAAAAAATGTCCAGATAATCACAGTAGATTAAAACCACTATATAATAAGAACAAAACCATACAAAGTATACCTGAATTTATTCCAGATTTTATGTATTCCATATGTAATTAAACAAGATGCATGACCAACGAAAACCACAAAATACATATTTTGTTGCAAGAGTACTCCCACTGAACTCTAGTTTTTAATGTTTCAGACATTAAGGACAGACTATAATGACCATTAATTTAATACATTACAACAACCATATTCCCAGTCTAAAAAAAGAAAAAGAAAAGCTTCTATGTTTGACCTTCTATGCCACAGAGATTCTTGCATGTGCTACGGCAAGCAGAATTTTTGTTAACTGGGTCCAGGTCAAACTGGAGATTTTTAAGTTTCAAATCACAACAACAAGGTACAGAATCTGATTACAAATACTCTCAAAAAAATTACACAGAAGGTGCCATGCTACACAATTTCCAACTCTTTCAGAGCTGACCAATGTGAAAAATAAAACCACAAAGGTAATTTATTGACTGCTATTTGAGCCTCCTCCTCCTCCCAACCACAGTGACTTTGATCATTCATGGTGGCTATTAACAGAAAAACAAGTTTAATAGAGCTTTTTATGATGAAAAATGAGAATAAAAATAGAATAAAAACATTTCCTAAACATTTGTCTTTACCTTGGCACTATAGACTGCTACATTAGCAGGGAGCTGGGAAAACTGCTTCAACTCAAATACGTCTCGCATTGCCCACCGGCTCAAGTGATTCTCAGCCTTGCTAGATCCAACCACATTCTGATTTGAGTGCATATACGCCACTTCTTGAACCCCATCTGACACATCAGAAGAAAAAGATCATCAAAGATTTTGGTTATTCCAAAACTCTCAAGATACAGTTACACTCAAGAAAGATACTACAATTAGTTAATCATTAAGTTTTATTTGAAACTTGTAACTTTTTTTATAATTTCATTCAGCGCTAGGTTTCTCAGCTCTATTAAATTAAGAATAATCATCAGGTTTATCCAGATAGTTTAATGCTGCTGCTGTCATTTCATTATGGGGCTTTTTCAGATAGAGAAAGAAGTTTCAAAGCATCTGTTGTTTAATGGCTGCAATATTTGTGTTTAAAGATAAGTCACAAATCAAATCTTCCACATGGTATTTCAAACTTTTAAGTCACATATATAAAAATTTGGGAAAATTAAAAAAAAAATCCATACCATCCCAGTCAAGACTTTTCAGGTTTTATAGTTTAAATATTTAAATTTGTGAATTCTTAATTCACCTTCCATCTCAGCATCTTTCAATAGGTAAGTAAACATTCAACAAAATATTACACAGAAGTCCATTTCCTTGGAAGATAGAATAGTTAGGCTAACAGGTAAAAAGAGCAATAGAGACATTGTTAATAAGTTAACAGAACATTTATTAGTGTATTTTAACAAAATAATATATAAAATGAAGAACTTAAAATCTGAAGCGAAGACACTATTATTTTAGGTTAAAAAAAAGCAAGGAAATTAAATGACCAGTTACCTAAATATCTGTCCATTGATTCCACATTTTGATTCTGATGGTCAAACTGAGCTCTATGTGTAGAACTTCTATGCGCAGCGTAATTGCTAGACTTCATCCGTGCAACAGAGCACATCCTATCCCGTACTGGATGAAGCATTTTAGATCTGAACTGAACACCACATCTCTGGCTTTTACACTTATAGCTTTGCTCTCGGGTATGAATCTTTTCAACTAGTAAGTCATCTTCAGAGGATGCAAATTCATCTATATTCTGAGAATCACTTTCCTTTCCTTTTCTATTGGACTTCTTCCTTTGCAGCACAGATTTTGAGAATTTGCCTAGTGCACCGCTATGTGTATGCCTTCGTTTCCCTTTTGGGAAGCTGAACGTTCTTAACTTTCCTGATTCAGAATGACAGGAAGTTTCAATATCATCAGACTCATCACTTATGTCGCTTGCACCTTTCAAATCTCTTGTGCTATTTTTCATGTTTTCAAAAGACAAGATTTTGCTGAAATTTGATTCAGTCCTATGGAATCCAAATTGCCTATATTCTTCTTTAAGTACAAACCTATCTTTTTCTTCTAGTGACTCTTCAGAATTTACAGACGCTGATCTCTGCATTTCAACTTTTTTAGCATGCATTGCTTGGTAGCTTGCTGGAAATTGGGTACGAAAGATGACATCACAATTTTCTTCAGAACTGCTTTCAGTTTCCATTACTACATCTCTTTGCTTTGAAATGAATAGATCCTTATTTTCTCTGTCCACTTCCTCTTCAGAGTCTGATAAAACAAGACAATCTGCACTACTCATGTCTTGTTTATCAGTTCCATCTGGTGAGTGAGCAGCTTTCCTGTGCTCCAAAATATGCACATAGCTTTCACGTTTCTGAACGTCATTACACTTGCTGTTGACATGTGTTCTTATAGTCTGACCATCAAAACCTGAACAGTGAGAGTCATCATTATTACCACTTTTTTTGGTAGTTCCAATTTCTCTCTGCAACAAGTTAGAGAACCCACACTGCATTAAGGAAAGCTGTCCTTTTGCTATCATTAAATTATCTGCGCTGCAAGGCTTCTTTCTGTTACTTTTTTTCATGGAAATTTCCAGAATATCATCATCACTAAAATAATCATGAAAATCACTTTCTTCTCTCTCTAACTGCACCTTAGTGCTTGAAGGACCTCTAGCTCCTTCATAGTCTGGTTGTTCATACTGCAAAAAAAAGAGCAATTATTTACACCAGGTAGATATTTGAAAGTTTGGCAGATCAAAGTCTTAAGCAGAACAATAATGAAGATAACACTAAAAAAATATGTTTTCAGACAATATATGCTGCCCACTGCTAAAGCAACCTTCATTTTCCCAATCCACACCAGTATTTTTTTTTTCAAAGCTTGTTGCTTCTTTTCATCTTTTAAAAGTTTGAAAAGTGACTTCATGATGCAAGCGTTCATACTGTGCAATGATAGTCATAAAAAAACCTCAGAGCTCAATGGCAAACCTCCTTGTATATGGTTGCTAACATTTTGAAAGAGCTATGAGCACTTAAGAAACTGCTCTAAAATTATTTGGGGCATACTGTAATCTAACAAGAATTACCTCCAGGCAACCTTAGAACACTTATAAGCTACTGAAGTCCAAAATACAGCTCCTAAACTGTGTACTTCTGAGACAAAAATTATGACAGTATGAAAATGGAAATATCAAACTTCTGCCAGGCAGAGAAGTTCTATAAATTAAAATCAATATAACCTTGCTTATGAGGAAGTATTTAACATAAGCTAAAAAAGCTTATGCTTGTCACAAAGTCCATTGCAAGGTCATGACCACACACCAACTGCATTCCCCCCCTTGATTAGGTAACCAGAAATCTTCCAAATAGCAGAAGGTTGAAGATTCTCAAATGACTTCCTGGTCAAAAGGCTGTTACATTGTATGCGGTTTTAAGACATTAGAGAGTAATTCTTCAGGCAATAATGTTGCTCTGTAATAGTATATTAAAGAATCCTTCATTAAGAATGATGATATCCAAGTATTGTAAAGGTCACAGAATACTGTAATGACAGATGTTAAGAATATACAATTTTAAATACAAACAGTGGGGCATTATTTCATGCTTTACAATTAGTAAAACAAAGGGCAAGCATACAATAAAACATGGCAACTGCAGTCTCAGGCAAAAGCATTACCAGCCTAACAATATACTATCAGCATTTGCCACTGCTAGACTACACAGATTTTCATGCTCTGTTTTGTATCACACAGAGATATCTCACGTTTTCTGAACTGCACTGAGGAGGTTCTTCTTTAAGCCAAGTAGTTACCGTCATGACTCCAGCTTCTACTTGTCCTTCCCTCTAAAAGAATAAAAAAATACATATAGAACAGTACCTGTTCAAGTTAATGAAGGCAAGCCTAGCAAAAGAAATAATAGATATCATTTATACTACAGAGGTGTAAGTATCAAAAGTACAACCACCAAAATTCAGAAAAGGTTTTGCATTTTGACAATAAACTTTTTGCTCTTTTGACCCAACCTATAACCTGTAGGAGAATTTACATACTGCATAAATTGCAGCTTACGCATACATTGTTTTTACACATTTTTCCACAGCAGAACATCTGCTACGATGTTCATACTAGATGACATATTTTAATTTATATTTTGTTTAAAGAATTTTTGAGCTAAATATCCCCAAATCACATGTTTTCATGTCTTCATATTACTCTTCTGGCTTGTACAGTATGCTTGTACTGCTACTGCACATCATTCATACTCCAGTTTCTCTCCAGCTTCTTCATGCATAGGTAACTCCGAAAGTAATGCCTCCTATTTATTTCCATGGAAACTATAAAAAAGAGCACAATAATACTGTTTGACAGAGTGGCAAATTCTCGTCTACAAAACACTTTTTCAACATAGGCACCACCATTAGCTATGCATTTTTGCCAACAACGAACAAGAGTCTGCATGTCATGCTTGTAAAAATTTTCACCAGTGGAGGCAACATTGCTGTTGTTGCCACTGCCGAAATGCACCACCCACCACTTCACTGTGCTCGCACGTTTAGTCTCCATAAACATTCAGCAAGTGTCAATGAAAATCAATGGGTGCCACCTTTTCCCCATGGAGGAATTCAGTCACACACCTTTGCTCCATTTGCATTTCCATGTGAGACACCACCATTTTGTCAGACTTCCCCTTTGCTGCAATCTGTCACATGGCAACAAAATGTAACAGAGTATTGGTGGGAAGGTTCAACTTCTACTGCCATGCCAACATCAACCTCTGGTACCATGGGCCAACAAAATAACAAAGGAGGCATTACTTTCGGAACAGCCTCATAGTATAGCCAAAGAACAATATAAAGGGAAGGATGGAATAAAGGCTAGAATAAAATCCGAAGATGCAAGTTTGCTGCAACAAAGATGCAGAGTAGAAAAAGCATATATACTACACAAACTTAAATTGAATTTACACTATATGCAACAAAACCGGGCCAACAACCTTTTTAAAACATAGAGCCTCATTTGTACATCTCCTTCCTGTATTTTTTTCTTTAAAATAAAGCCTTACAAAATATATTTTATTAAACAGTTTTTGCTTATGAACATAAGAATATTTTACAACGGGAACTGTGGCTTAAAAGGTCAGTTTAAGCTACTGACAAATAAAACTTATCTGTGCATGAAGTTTTTATTGTCTGTTTGATACAGGGAAGTTTTTGTGGCATAAATCAGAGAGAAATTAGGAGGTCTATTTCATGTGAGGTACTACACAGACAAGTACTGTTTAAGTTTCACCATTCTGTTTTACAAAGTGCTTCCATTTAAAATTATGACAAAGTACTTCACAAGGAAATGAAAAATGTAAAACAAATACAGAAAAGCAAAAGGGAAGGACTTCACACCTCTAGGATGTCTTTAGTAAGACAAGACCCATGAGTCCTAAGTTTGAAAAGGTTATGGATCCCAAAAAGCTCTCCTTGATGTTCCTTTGATCCTTGCACTGCCTTGAAATATCGCTTGGCATTTTCACTTCCAACCACTGCACAGTGGAGTTGCTAAAACAGAGCAGCACAAGATATTTCAGAAGTGTTTATTCCAGTAATATGTTAGAATTTCCTGGCATCCATGTTATATACCTCAATTGGAGAATGCAGAAATTCCTAAGAGAGAATATTTTGCTTTCATTTCCCTGGCAGATGTTGAAATAATAGACAGTTGTATAGTATGAACATGCTTGGTTTTATCGTATAAGAAGAATAAAGATATTTTTACAGTCTTTTACCTCACTGTTATCTAATATCAGACACCTACTATAGAAACTACTAACAACTCTCTGTATCTTGACTACTTATCTTTCCTCAATACTAAATTCATTTTTTTTCCATAGTCTTTGGCATTGTATGCTTACTTACTAAACAATAAAGCCACAAGATTATTTCTATTGATCTCTGAATATTTTAATTATGATTTTCCAAACTAGCTTGAACAGAAGATAATAAAAATCTCACATGTGGAACAAAAAAAAGGTAAGTAAACAGTTTGTCAGGCAGATTTCAAGCATTTCTTAAGTGAAGCGGGTTTTGCTTCATTCCAGTAACTGCAAATTTTCATAACTGGTATTCCTGACTTTCACAAAAAGAATTATGAAACCATGGTTTTGCGGATCCCAGACCTGCAACGCTTTTTGTAACTGTCTCTAAGGAGCTGGTCGTTCTTGAGTTCCAGTAGCTTCTAGCTCTAGCACTGAACAGGCATTTTCCTAGACAGCATATCTCTTCAATCATGTAGGGTAGTGACTACACAGACAAATTATAGTTAAACTTCAGCTAGGCACAGTTTACATCTGTCTTGAATTACACATGATATTTACAGAAGTTAAAATATATACATAATTTATTTGAATTTCTATACATGAAATTTCGATTTTATTTGCGTCGAACTTTCAGCCACATGCAGCTAGGTCAGAAAACCAAATACTAGTAATCAAAACTGAAAAAGACTAAAAGAAACCCCAAACCTCTTGATTTAAATAGTTACTGAACTTTACCTGCTTATATACTTGTCGTAAGTACATCATCTCCTCCACTGTTCCCAACGATATCAGTCTAAACACTTTAACATCTCTGCATTGACCAATCCTGTAAGCTCTGCAGAGAAAGTGGATTATTAAAAAAATGATATTCTTTTCTGATAAAAAAAAATAAAGAGAGCTGTTAGGGTAGTAAAATAAAAATCACTGTTACAACAAAACAGGAATACTTTAAAAAATTTATGATTTAAAAAAATATTTTTCCACATGCCCTTTTCTCTTTTTCTCCACATTTTCCCAGTATTTCATTCTCTTTTCCTTTTTCCTTAGTTTTCTGTCTTTCTTCTCAGGTCTATCTAGCTGCAGAAGGTTGTCCTTGTAATACTTGTCTATTGAGAAAACCTCCACTCTTTCTTCAGGGTCTTTTTCCCTCTCCATCTGCATCTGCTCTTGCATAAGATATTTGCATCATATATGAGTTAGATCATGGATTACTAGCAGCAGTCTATTCTTTCCTAAAAAGCACTTTGCAAGTTACAGCATCATAAAAACAACCAACGAACAGGTAATAGAGTATCTAAATAGTGAATTCTGAGACTTCTGATAGATTATATTCAAAAAAACTCATTTTTAAAAATTAATGAGAGGCTGAATCATTTTATAGAAATGTGATCTTACTCTTTAAATACAGTCTCTTTCAATAACAATTCTTTCTGATACATCGAGTGCACATAAATGTCACTTGGAGATCAGAAAGAGCCTGAAACTAGAATTACATAATTAGATGGGACAACATAAACAAGTTCATTTCTGCTCATGAAAACATATAGATCTATTGAATTTTGAAGGCTGACAATGTTCTTTTACTTGAGCTATTCAAATGTTTGTCCCAAACTCTAGGGAATATCCTGTGGTCAGAGCCTGAAAAGAAATATGCAGATTCCTAGAAATATTCAAGAATGGTATAATTTCAGGCATGGAAGGGAGTGCTGCTAAGAGACTCAAATCCACAGGGATGAAGTTAACAAATAAACAAATGTTTTTCTTAAAGGATTCTGGAATTCAGAACATCACTCAAACTAGGGTCAACTACAATGTACTTTGCTTGCAGGAAAAACATAGGAAAAATGTCATCTGGCTATACACATGTGCTTGTTCCTAAGAGATCACAGAAAGGTAAAATACCCATAAAATATTTTTTGGAACCCACAATAACAGTGCCATAAAAATAAAATGGAAAAAAAGATAGAATTCAGGGTCAAAACAAGAATATCAAAGCTAAAAAAATTATCTGGATAGTCCTTAGTGTCTTGTAGGTAAGTCAGACTATATAAAAAAATTCTTCCTTTAAGAAAATTTTAGCTGGACAACTAGGTTACATAAACACCACAGACCAAGTTATGCATTTTGAGAATATACCTGTCAATAGCTTGAAGATCATTTGCTGGGTTCCATGTTGGATCAAACAGTATAACAACATTGGCACCAACAAAATTAAGACCCAGTCCACCAGCCCTAATAACATAAAAATGAAACAAACGAACAAACAGAAGTGTTTTTTCAGTGTATTATGTACATACAAGCATACTCTTCCCCAACATAATAAAGCAGCACAAAAATAGCGGGGTACAGCTTTGTGTTAATGCTGAGACAATAATAACCAAGCACTGCAATAAAATGCAATCTTCTCTCACCCAAGTAGCAAGACGACTATGAACTATACGACTCAGCAAGTCATAACCAACTGCCATTACCTCCACTATAGTAGAGTATCCTGAAACTCATAACCATTTTTATGCCAGTTAACTTTATAGAAGTATGACATATAAGCATAGTTTAAATAAAGAGGAACTTAAGAGTCTGCATTACATTTTATTTCCTCTAATCCCAGCAAACAGTTTTGAAAATAACACCGTACACCTTACTCTACATTATGACCATTTTAGTCAGTTGGCATGTAGAAAAACAAACTGTCATCAGTCTATCTGTACAATATATAAAACAACTGTTAAAAATATAGTTGTCCTCGTAGTTGTATATGAGCAGTACTTGTATAAGTCATTAAAAAGTCATTTAAGAAAATTTTCTACTGTGAGGTGAGAGAGTTGCAAAGGTACGAGTTACATCACATTCAAATATTCAACCCCTGTGGCATGCTTACAGGTAAAGCCTGCAAGATAGCAAAGAATTTGAACATATGCTTAACCTGAGGTAGGTACTTAATGCCCTTGCAACAAAACTGCTCAATTACTTGATTTGGCATGCACATAGCTGTACCATTTGATAGAAACCATGGTGAGGAAAATAACACTTTCCAGTTGCAAGACAAGCAAATACTGTAAATTCTTTTATTCTGGCTCAATCAGTACAAAAAAAATTCACATTCCTACAAAAAGACAAAAGCTCTTACACAATGACACGCTAAATAATAGTATTTAACTTCTAAAAAAACCCTTCACATTGTCATAGACGGCACTAATATCCTAATTGGTATTTTCTCAGTGACATGTGGCAAAACTGAGCAAGTCAACTCAATTTAATTTACCAAGCAACAGTTTTTAATAGATTACTTCATAAAATGCTTATTTAAAGCAGTGAGAGAGGTGAAGTTTACAAGGAAGTGAATGAATGGAGACAGGAACCAAAACAGAATGGAGAACCACCATCTCCTGGCTTTCATGGAATATATCTTTTAATGTAAATACAGTTGTGGTTTATTCCTACTAGGTGTGGTGTGGTGTAGTGTTAACAAAATCTGCAAAGAGGATAGAGAAATCTGACAATATTAATGGAGGTTTCTGGAAAACTAGCATTCTTGGTTTTAAATGCTCAATATTTCCGTTTTTTCCAAATAATTTACTGTCTTTTGGAATTTTGGTGTATTTCATTATTAGCGAGGGCAGAATTCAGACTCCCACCTACCAAGCCAACTCTGCAGTCAGACTGAAGAATAAATCAACATAGTTTTCTAAACACCTTCTCCAAAAAAAAAAAGTAGTATTTGGAGCTAAAATATTAATTAAATTTCAGTGAAAAGCCTTAGTGCAAGTAAAACAGTCCCAATATAAAAAATAACTAAATAGGATACTTAGTTTTATATAGCTTTTATCTTTCAGCACTTTCACATATGCCACAAAAATTTGATACTCCAAAACAGAAAAGCCAGTGAGTCCTCTAATGCTACAGGTGCACTAATTCCTCACTGTCTTCAGGGACAAAGAAGAGGAACTCACCAAGGTCTTAGGAAAGCTGATGGCCATAATCTGCAGCTGAATGAGGTTACAAGCAAAGTTGTATGACCAGCACTACAAACCTCCTCATAACCCTACCTGCATGCTTCAGAGGGCATCCAAAAACAGTTCTAACATACTCTTGCAGTGCTTTTTAAGATGATGTCTGACTTCTATTTAAATAGGGTTAGTGTGGACCTTTCTACATAACTCCCAACACGCATACTTTCATCAAAGGACATAAATGGCAGTACAGACAAACACATGACTGCGTGTTTCATGGAGTTTCACTCACATTCTCTCTCGGCAGGAACATTTAAGTTTCTTGTGGCTCCCTTTATACTTTTGCCTGGTAACGGACTTCATGAAAGATGAAAGATGGAGGTAACAAGAATAACAAATCAATAAATAATAAAATCAAATAACTGTCATCATATTTTCATTGATTTTACTTGAACATATTGCTCTATGTCAAAGAAAAATTCATATCTATCATAAATTTATAAGTAAATCCGATGGGTAAAAACATTTCTGTCAGAAAATCTATTGTTTGAAGTATTTTTGATAGGCATATATTATTAAACCTGATTAATAACTTACAGCAACACAACATAATTTTTAAATTCAATATAGCATTTCAGATGGTTTTTGGTCTGTGTTGCTGTTTTCAAGAGCTAATCAGGTGACACCCCACCCTCCTCTTGGGAGAAGAGGGGGAAGGAATAGGAAAAAAATCTGATTGACACAGGAGAAACTGATTTATTAAAATGAATATGAGATAATACAGAATAGTTAAGAATAATAAATCAAACAAACCAAAAATAAGTGGAATAAGAGAAAGTCAGTCCAAGTCTTTATTGGCAGGCCCTCATAGCTGGCCTCCCAGAAAAGACAAGAGAGCTCTTCCCTATCACCTGGAATCAGAAATCATGTGGAGGCTCTTGGGAAATGCAGTACATCTCAGTGTATCTTCCTCTTGGAGAGTCAGAACTTACACGAGACTGCTACAGAAACTAGGAAGTACAGCTCCGCAGTGCACTGTGCCTCAGCACCCAACAGCCTGTTGCATGATGTCATGAAATCGAATACTGATAAAAGCAAGGACTGTCTCACTAGCATGGAGTGAACTTTCCCCACAGCACCCTATATAGTGCTCTGCTACACACTTCTAGCCAGAACAATAATGATATTGCATCCATGTTTTAGTCACTGCTGGGCAGCGCTGGCACAGCCTCAAGCTAATCTCAGCAACCCTCCCACCCCATGAAAGCCAAAAGGTTGGGGATGGGCAAGAGAGGGAAAGAGAACATTGCCAAGGCAGCTGATCTAAACTCATCAAATGGATATGCCCTTGCTGATGACATGCTTAGTAATAAAGAGAGGGAAGGGTAAGGATAAAAGGGGGGATTCTTGTTATGAAAGCATCTTCCGTCCTGGGCAACTGCTAAGGGATTCACAACCTAATTCCCAAGATGCAGCTAACCAACTCTTGCTGATAGAAAGTAGAGAATAACTGTTTTCCCCCTTTGCTTCCACACAGCATTTGCTTTTTTTTTTTTCCTTCCTTCTTCTTTTCCTTTAATTAAACTATCCTCACCTCAACCAGTTGCTTGGTTTCTTTGGTTTCTTTTTGTTGGTGTTTTCTTTCATTTAATTAAACCATCTTTATCTCAACTTGTGAGCCTTTTTTTTTTTCACCTGTGTCCTCTCCTCCCCCTATTCTTGTGAAGGGGAAGGAGTGAGAGAGCGGCGTAGTGGAGTTTAGCTAGCTGTCAATTTGAAATCACCACACATTTATACTCACTTGCTCGTTCTACAAGTACTGTACAATAAACTGAGACTGTCTACAATAAAGTAAGCCTTTGGTGGAACATGATTTGAATAAATGTTTCTTAACTCTCATTGCAATGGAAATTTGAAACTGTGATTCAGAGGATCCGCTTGTTTCAGGTTTTAACCAACAGAGGAGATGGAAAGGCTAGAAGTCTCTAGATATTTTAAAATGCCTCAGTTCACAGTATTGAATCCATGTTTACCAAGAGATAAGAAAACAGTTCACTCTTTCAAAAAAGTAATCCCTCACAAGATCATGAAGTAAAATGTAGAGCACCCAATTTTTTACGTAACAGAAAGGCAGAGCAAAACACAAAGACTACAAGTTAAGTTTTCTTACATTGTAGATACAAGACAGATGTTAATTCCTTGAATCCTGTTGAACTCTCTCACAATTCTGATCCTATCTTCTGATTTTGTATTTCCATCAAGTCGTCGGAAATCTAGTCCAGATGCCATACAGTATTGCTCCAGCACATCTAGCAACTGGTTGGAAAAAAAAGAAATCAAGTACTCATTGGTGTCTTTTCAATTAAATGTAGTAATTGGAGGCATGTATCTTGAATGTATTTTCTAATAAACAAAGAATTGAAAATAAGAACAAATCTTCTCCATCTCGGTATGAACACCCTTGACTCTCCACTGTTGTGATTTTATAGCATTCTAAGGTGATTAATACTGGTTTGCTAGGGTCTTACTCTCTAACCCTGACTGCTCATCCTACCTCTAAGTGATGCTGAATCAGTTCATCTGAATAAGTTGGTAGGCAGTGTAAAACAGTTTCCTACCATGTTAGCAAGTTAAAATGACTTAAGTATAGTAAACGAGCAGCAAAGCCAACACAGAGAAACAGATTGGTATGCAGAGTGAGAGTTCATAAGAATGGAGTAAAAAAAAAAACCAGTAACCAGCAGTCAGACTGGTCTTGAACACTGAACTACAGCTTAAATCATCTAAATACTGCAATCTTCCTTCAAGCCACAAAATGATTCAGAATTGTCATTTACAGTATTCTAATGATTTTTAAAATAGTACTATCGTTTAGCTAAAGAAATCGATGTTATAGGTTGCTCCGCTTCAGGAAACACGCTATTCCAGAAAAAGAAAATTACAGAGCATGCCTCAATCCAGCTCCTATTAAACAGCCTTAAAGCTCAAACAAACTGGTATGGTGTTTCAGTCTCAAGGGTGAAATTTAAGAAAATGTTACTACTTTGCAGTGCTAACATAACAGCTGTATACTTCTGTCATAATCTGCACTGACACTGCTCTAAGTGAAGATGCATCAAGTGAATTTGTTATGAGCCATATATACTTGAAGTACCACAACAATACTAGAAAGCTCTACAGAGGGAAACAGAGCATTACAATTGTTTTACTACCATGATTTTCATCATGAGATTACATAAGGTTTCAACATGCTTCTGGAGTAATGCACACTGTTCTTCCCATCATCACTTCCCATAGCACAGAGAGAAAGGAAACGTGACTGACAGCTGCTTATGTCCTTAGTGCTCTATACTTCAGAACTGACTGCTGTGGTCAACTGATAGAAGTCATAAGGAGCTCACCCTTGTGGAAAAGGAGAAAAGAAGAACTTTATCCTTGTTTTTTCTGAAGTGATTTAAAAGCTGCTGAAGGACCTGTAAATGAACCACAGAATGCAAATGAAGACATTTCATCTACAGGTGATCTCATGCACAATCACACATTTTTACAACATTTAAACAAGCTACATTAGCTAACTGTTTGCAAAGCCAAACAGAGGAATATCAAAATGGTTTTTTAACGTAACAAAATGTTTAAGGTAACAGAGATACTGCATGTAGTCATTTTTCAGTCATCTCCACTGAAATGCCACTGCAAAAAAATACAAATTCAAAAACTGTTTCTATCAGTGGACAAACTGCAGCAAAATGCTGCTCATCTCATGCTACGTCAGAATCACAGAATTACAGAACTGTAGGGGCTGGAAGGGACCTTTAGAGATCATCTAGCCCAACCCACCTGCCAAAGCACGCTCCGTAGACCAGGTTGCATAAGTAGGTGTCCAGGCTGGTCTTGAATGTCTCCAGAAAAGGAGACTCCACAACCCCCTGGGCAGCCTGTTCCAGTGCTCCGTCACCCTCACTGTGAAGAAGTTCTTACGCACATTTGTGCAGAATCTCCTATGCTTCAGTGTGTGGCCATTTACCCTTGTCCTATCGTCACGCACCGCTGAAAAGAGTCTGGCCTCATCCCTTTGCCTCCTGCACCTTAGATATTTATAAACATTGATCAGATCCCCTCTCAGTCTTCTTTTGTCAAGGCTGAACAGAGCCAGGTCACTCAGCCTTTCCTCATAAGAGAGGTGCTCCAGTCCTTTTGTAATCTTTTTGGCCCTCCGCTGCACTCTTTCCAGGAGATTCCTGTCTTTTTTGTACTGGGAAGCCCAGAAATGGACACAGTACTCCAGGTGAGGCCTGACCAGGGCAGAGTGTAAGGGGAGGATCACCTCCCTTGACCTGCTAGCCACGCTCTTTTTAATGCACCCCAGGATGCCACTGGCCCTCTTGGCCACTGTGGCACACTGCTGGCTCATGGCCAACACGGTGTCCACCAGGACAACCAGGTCCCTCTCTGCAGAGCTCCTCTCTAGCAGGTCATCCCCCAACCTGTACTGGTGCACGCAATTATTCCTCCCTAGGTGCAAGACTCTACACTTGCTTTTGTTAAACCTCATCTGGTTCCTCTCTGCCCAACTCTCCAGCCTGTCCCAATCTTGCTGAATGGCAGCACAGCCTTCTGGTGTGTCAGCCATTCCTCCCAGCTTCGTATCATCAGCAAACTTGCTGAGAGTGGACATTATCCCCTCATCAAGGTCACTGATGAAGATGTTGAACAACACCGGACTCGGCACCGACCCCTGAGGAATACCACTAAATACAGGTCTCCAACTGGACTCTGCACCACCGATCGCAACCCTCTGAGCTCTGCCAGTCAGCCAGTTCTCAACCCACTTCACTGTCCACTCATCTATTCCACAGTTCCTCAGCTTTGTCATAAGGATGTTGTGGGAGACATTATCAAATGCCTTGCTGAAATCAAGGTAGACCGCATCCACTGCTCTCCTCCCATCCACCCAGCCAGTGCTGACATCATAGAAGGCTACCAGGTTGGTCGAGCATGACCTCCCCCTGGTGAATCCATGCTGACTACTCCTGATAACCTTCTTCTCTTCCCATTGCCTGGAGATGGCATCCAGAACAAGCTGTTCCGTCACCTTTCCAGAGACGGAGGTGAGGCTGACTGGCCTGTAGTTTCCTGGATCCTCCTTCTTGCCCTTTTTGAAGACTGGAATGACATTGGCTATCCTCCAGTCTTCAGGCACCTCTCCCATTCTCCAAGACCTCTCAGAGATGACAGAGAGCGGTTCAGAAATCACCTCTGCCAGCTCCATCAACACATGTGGATGCATCCCATCAGGGCCCATGGATTTATGTACACTGATGTTGCCTCGACGCTCTTGGACCATCTCCTCCCTCACCAAAGGGAAGCCTGTCATTCCCCAGACTCTCTCACTTATCTCCAGGGTCCAAGATTCCCAAGGGGGAGTCTTTGCAGTGAAGACAGAAGCAAAGAAGGCATTCAGTATCTCGGCCTTCTCAGCATCCCCCATTACCAGAACACTCCTTCATTTTGTAGGAGACCCACATTTTCCCTAGTCTTCCTTTTATTGTTGACATACTTAAGAAAGCCTTTCTTACTATCCTTTATCTCCTTTGCCAGATTCAATTCCAGGTGGGCTTTAGCTTTCCTCGTCACATCCCTGCAGGCCCTGACAATGTTCCTATATTCTTCCCAAGAGGTCAGACCCTTTTTCCACATTTCATGGACATTCTTCTTCCCTTCGAGTTTATGCATGAGCCCCTTGCTCATCCACACAGGTCTCCTGCCACCCTTCCCCAAATTCTTACTCAAAGGAATGCACCGCTCCTGACCTTGGAAGAAGCGCTGTTTAAATCCTGACCAACTCTCACAGGCCCCCCTTAGCTTCTAACACTCTAGCCCACGGGATAGCTCTAAGGAGGTCCCAGAAGAGATCAGTGCTGGCCCTCCTGAAGTCCAGAGCAGCAATCCTAATTTTTGGTTTGCTTCTTCCATGCTAGATCTTGAACTCCACCATCATGTGATTGCTACATCCCAAGCTGCCCCCAACCTTCACTTCCCTAACAAGCCCATCCTTATTAGTAAGAACAAGGTCCAGTAGCATCCCACCCCTTGTCGGTCCCTCCACCACCTGCATCAGAAGGTTATCTTCAACACACTGCAGGAACTGTCTGGACCGCACACGCCTGGCCATGTTGCTTGTCCAACAAATGTCTGGATAACTGAAGTCTCCCATAAGAACCAGTGCCTGGGATCACGAGGGTGCTTCCAGCTGCTTGTACAAGGTCTCATCAACTTCCTCCTCCTGATCAGGGGGCCTACAACACACACCCTCAACAGTGTCACCCATACTAGACCACCCGTTAATTCTCACCCACAAGCTCTCCACAGGTACATCACCCTTCCCAAGGTGGGGTTCAATACATTCTAGCTGCTCTCTCACATAAAGCGTAACTCCACCACCCCACCTCACCAACCTGTCTTTCCTAAAAATGACATTGCCATCCATGACAGCATTCCAGTCATGCGAGCTGTCCCACCATGTCTCCGTAATCGCAGTAAGATCGTGGCCTTGCGACTGCACACAGATCTCTAAACTCTTCCTGTTTATTTCCCATGCTGCAGGCATTAGCGTACAGACACGTCAGGGAAGCAGCAGATGCAGGTATCCCTAAGGGGACACGAGGATTTCAGGTGGGGAATTTGCAATGCTACCTCCTCTGAGGAGTCCTCAAAGAGTGGCAAAAACATCCTATTGTGACTGGCCCGGGGACTCCGTGTATACTCGTTATCGATTACCTCAGAAGGGGACATTTCAAGGATCCCAAAGGGTATCGATGGGCCTTTGGAATAGCTGCTGTAGACACAAACAATGTTAAGCAGCTGTCTGTTTTTCCTGGCCTGTCAGAAGGTCCATCTGTCGTGGGGTTGCTACAAGTAAAAGAGCAACAAGTACCGACTACCACAAAAACGGTGCACAGACGGCAGTACCGCACCAACAGGGATTCCTTGCTCCCCATTCATAAGTTGATTCATCAACTAGAGAGCCAGGGAATGATCAGCAAAACTCACTCACCTTTTAACAGCCCCATATGGCCAGTGCGTAAAGCCAGTGGAGAATGGAGGCTGACGGTAGACTACCGTGGCCTGGATGAAGTCACACCCCCACTGAGTGCTGCGGTGCCGGACATGCTAGAACTCCAGCATGAATTGGAGTCAAAAGCAGCCAAGTGGTATGCCACCACTGACATTGCTAATGCCTTCTTTTCCATTCCTTTGGCCACAGAATGCAGGCCACAGTTTGCTTTCACCTGGCGGGGCATTCAGTATACCTGGAACCGTTTGCCCCAGGGGTGGTAACACTGCCCAACCATTTGCCATGGGCTGATCCAAACTGCACTGGAACAAGGCAGTGCTCCTGAGCACCTACAGTACATTGATGACATTGTTGTGTGGGGTGATACAGCAAAGGAAGTTTTCGAGAAAGGAGAGCAAATAACCCAGATCCTTCTGCGAGCTGGTTTCACTATTAAGTGAAACAAAGTGAAAGGGCCTGCACAGGAAATTCAGTTCCTAGGAGTAAAGTGGCAAGATGGACGTCGCCACATCCCAACGGATGTGGTCGACAAAATCACTGCCATGTCTCCACCCACTAATAAGAAAGAGACACAATCTTTTCTGGGCATAGTGGGCTTTTGGAGAACGCACATTCCAAACTACAGCCTCATTGCAAGCCCCCTTTATCAGGTGACGTGGAAGAAGAATCGCTTTACGTGGGGTCCTCAACAGCAGCAGGCTTTTGAGCAGATTAAACAGGAGATAGCCCATGCCATGGCCCTGGGGCCAGTACAGACAGGACAGGATGTAAAGAACATCCTCTACACTGCTGCTGGAGAGAAAGGTCCCACTTGGAGTTTGTGGCAAAGAGCCTCAGGAGAGACCCGAGGCTGACCCCTGGGATTCTGGAGCTGAGCATACAAGGGGTCTGAGGAGCGCTACACTCCAACTGAGAAGGAGAGCTTAGTTGCGTATGAGGGGGTTCGAGCTGCTTCTGAAGTAATCGGAACTGAAATGCAGCTCCTCCTAGCACCTCGACTGCCAGTGCTCAACTGGATGTATAAGGGAAAGGTTCCCTCCACCCATCATGCTACTGATGCCACTTGGAGTAAGTGGGTTGCGCTGATTACGCAACAAGCTCGGATGGGGAACCTCAATCGTCCAGGAATCTTAGAGGTGATCATGGACTGGCCTGAAGGTAAAAAGTTTGGAACATCACCAGCAGAGGAGGTATCACGTGCCAAAGAGGCCCCACCATACAGTGAGTTATCAGGAAATGAAAAGAAATATGCCCTGTTCACAGATGGATCATGTTGTATTGTTGGAAAGCATCGCAGATGGAAATCTGCTGTGTGGAGCCCTACACGACAGGTTGCAGAGGCCACGGAAGGAAAAGGAGAATCCAGACAATTTGCAGAGGTAAAGGCTGTCCAGCTGGCCTTAGATGTTGCTGAACGGGAGAGGTGGCCAGTGCTTTATCTCTATACTGACTCATGGATGGTGGCAAATGCCCTATGGTGGCAGTTACAGCAGTGGGAACAAACTAACTGGCAACAAAGGGGTAAACCTATTTGGGCTACTGAACTATGGAAAAACATTGCTGCCCGAATTAAGAATATGGTTGTAAAGGTGCATCATGTAGATGCTCATATGCCCAAGAGTCTGGCTATTGAAGAACAACAAAATAACCATCAGGCAGATCGAGCCTCCAAAATTAAGGTGGCTCAAATGGACTTGGACTGGCAACACAAGAGTGAGTTATTTCTAGCTCGCTGGGCCCATGAGACCTCGGGCCATCAAGGAAGAGATGCAACATACAAGTGGGCTAGAGACCGAGGAGTGGACTTAACTATGAACACTATTGCACAGGTTATTCATGACTGTGAAACATGCGCCACAATTAAACAAACAAAGAGGATGAAACCTCTTCGGGAGGAAGGGCGATAGAAAAAGTATAAATATGGGGAAGCGTGGCAGGTTGATTATATCACCTTGCCACGAAGCTGCAATGGTAAGCATTACGTGCTTACCATTAAATATATATATGTGCTACCGCTCGAAACACCATATTAGGCCTCGAGAAACAAGTCCTGTGGCGATATGGCACTCCGGAAAGAACTGAGTCAGATAATGGGACTCATTTCAAAAATTCTCTTCTAACTATTTGGGCCAAAGATCATGGTATCGAGTGGATTTATCATATCCCCTATCATGCACCAGCTCCTGGTAAAATTGAACGATACAATGGATTGTTAAAACCATGTTGAAAGCAATGGGTGGTGGAACATTTAAGCATTGGGAGAAGCATTTGGCAGAAGCCACCTGGTTGGTCAGCACTCGAGGATCAATCAGTCGTGATGGTCCTGCTCAATCCAGCTCTCTACATAATGTAGAGGGAGATAAGGTCCCTGTAGTACATGTAAAGAGCATGTTGGGAAAAGTGGTTTGGGTCTTTCCAGCTTCTGGGAAGGGCAAACCTCTCTGTGGCACTGTTTTTGCTCAGGGACCTGGGTCCACTTGGTGGGTGATGCAGAAGAATGGGGATGTTCAGTGTGTACCACAAGGGAATTTGATGCTGGGGGAGTGCAGTCAGTAAGTCTATGTATATATAGGTATACATTTCTGTATGTGTATTGCATGTTAATTATTGTTTGTTTGCATATGTATATTGACATGATGTAGTGATATGGAATAAGGGGTGGAATGTTATGGTTTTATGATTTTCGGTTATTGGTATTCCACATCATAACATCATGTAGTGTATGTACCTGGTTCTCAGAAGAGAAAGACTACTACAGTCCCCACGGTACTTTGCTCCTCTGTTACCATTTCCGGCCTGAGGGAAAAGATAAAAACTTGCAGATCACGAGACCTTGTTCCTTTTTCCGCCGTCTCTCGTCCTGGCAGCACCTCACTCTCCAGCCGTCTTATCGTTGGTAGTAGAGTAAGGCCTACCTTGATTTTGGGACTTTCTCTCTCTCTGTATTGGATTTATCAGCTTAAATTGTAATTATATTGTATTATAGTGTGTTGTTTTGCATTCCGATATCTTATCTAGTAAATTTGTTTGTTTCTCCTCAGATTGTTGCTGCTGTTCTTTGCTCTCAGGGCCATCTCCTTACCTTTTTTCCCTTTTCCTGGGGTGTGGGCCCATGGGTCCCCCGTCCCATTCGTCACGGAACCGGGCCAAACGCCCATAAACCGCTGACATTTTTTGGTGGGAATAAGGCCCGATAAGCATGAGCTAGGCCCCAAATTATTTGTTTCTCCACAGATTGTTGCCACTGTTCTTTGCTCTCAGGCCCATCTCCTTACCCTTTTTCCCTTTTCCCTTTCCCGGGGCATGGATCCGTGGGTCCCCCATCCCATTTGTCATGGAACCGGGCCGAATGCCCGTAAACCGTTGACAAAAGCTCTCTCAACAAGCCCTACCAGCTCCTGGGCTAAGATCCGCTTTCCCCCTGGAGACAGGCAAGGCCCCTCCGCAGCCATCAGGCCAATTGCTGAGTAAACAACCCCATGGTCAAAGAACCCAAAGTTCCTGTGGCCACACCAGCCTTTCAGCCACTTATTCAAAGCCTGAGTTTTCCTAGACTGCTCTGTATCCCTCACCACCCCAGAAGAGAGAGAGGAAAATACCACTCCCTCAACCAACTGCTCTAAGCCCCTGAAATCTCTTTTGATAGCTCACAGGCTTCCCCAGGCAATTTCATCACTGCCTGCCTGAACTATCAATAATGGGTAGTAATCAGAGGAGCGGTATTTCAGGGGTATCTCCCTGGCACCCTTCCCTGCAGCACACCAGCGAGTCAATCCACCAATCTCCAGCTCACACTCCCTGACGGTCCTTAATCTCTCCACCTCCACCTTGAGCTCCACCAGCAGGCTGAGCAGCTCTTCCACCTGCTCTCACCTCACACAGGTGGAACTACTGCCGCCCTCCCCTGGCAGCAGCAGGCTCAGGCGCTCCCTGCAGCCAGAGGCCTGAACAGCCACATTTCTGGGCAGGCCCTCTGGCTGGGTCGCCAGAGTCCTCTTGGGGCAAGCTCGTTGTCTGGTGGAGACTACATTTAAAACTGTGGTCTCAGAGACTGCCAATAGGAGAGCTGGTCTCCTGAGCAAAGAGGGACAGCACTTCAGGCACAGTTCAGGTTATGTACTTTTGCATTTAACAAATGTGCACAGCTCCCCTGAAAACAGGAAGGTCTGTTTAAGTTTTTTGTGCTACATCTGAATTCAGAACTTCCTGTAAGTTGTCTTAAAATAACTGGTGAGACATATTATAGAATCATAGAATGGCCTGGGTTGAAAAGGACCTCAAAGATCATCAAGTCTCAACCCCCCTGCTAAGTGCAGGGTCGCCAACCACTAGACCAGGCTGTCCAGAGCCATGCCCAGTCTGGCCTTGAACGCCTCCTGGGATGGGGCATCC
The DNA here is from genome assembly GCF_002078875.1 of Numida meleagris. Taxonomy (NCBI): domain Eukaryota; kingdom Metazoa; phylum Chordata; class Aves; order Galliformes; family Numididae; genus Numida; species Numida meleagris. The sequence continues at coordinate 42,629,624 of NC_034438.1, read as the reverse complement.
ACAACCTCCCTGGGCAACCTGTTCCAGTGCGTCACCACCCTCTGTGTGAAAAACTTCCTCCTAATATCCAACCTAAATCTCCCCTGTCTTAGCTTAAAACCATTCCCCCTTGTCCTATCACTATTTACCCTCACAAACAATCGATCCCCCTCCTGTTTATACGCTCCCTTCGAGTATTGGAAGGCCACAGTGACGTCTTCCCGGAGCCTTCTCTTCTCCAAACTAAACAAGCCCAGTTCCCTCAACCTTTCCTCACAAGAGAGGTGCTCCAGCCCTCTGATCATCTTGGTTGCCCTCCTCTGAACTCTTTCCAAGAGCTCCACGTCCTTCTTGTGCTGGGGGCCCCAGGCCTGGACACAGTACTGCAGATGGGGCCTCACAAGAGCTGAGTAGAGGGGGACCACCATCTCCCTCTCCCTGCTGACCACTCCTCTTTTAATGCAGCCCAGATCATAGTTGGCCTTCTGGGCTGCCAGCGCACACTGCTGGCTCATGTCCAGCTTCTCGTCCGCCAGGACCCCCAAGTCCTTCTCTGCAGGGCTGCTTTCAAGTACTTCTTCCCCCAGTCTGTATAAATACCTGGGATTGCCCTGGCCCAAGTGCAGCACCCTGCACTTGGTCTTGTTGAACCTCATTAGGTTCTCATGGGCCCACTTGTTCAGCCTGTCCAGGTCCCTATGGATGGCTTCCCTTCCTTCCAATGTATCGACTGCACCGCTCAGCTTGGTGTCATCTGCAAACTTGCTGAGGGTGCACTCAATTCCATCGTCTATGTCATTGATAAAGACATTGAAGAGCACCGGTGCAGGACTGAGCGTTGGGGGACACCACTCGTGACTGGCCTCCACCCTGACATAGAACCATTGATCACAACCCTTTGGCTGCGACCAGCCAACCAGTTCTTAACCCACTGAACAGTCCATCCTTCAAATCCATACCTCTCCAATTTAGAGAGAAGGATGTGATGAAGGACCCTGTCGAAGGTTTTGGAGAAGTCCAGGTAGATGACATCCATCGCCTTCCTCCCATCCACCGATGCTGTCACTTCATCGTAGAAGGCCACCAGATTGGTCAGGCAAGATCTACCCTTGGTGAAGCCATGCTGACTGTCTCGGATCACTTCCTTGTCACGTATGTGCCTTAACATGTCTTCTAGGAGGATCTGCTCCATGACCTTCCCAGGCACAGAAGTGAGGCTCACCGGCCTGTAGTTCTCCGGGTCATCCTCCCTTTCTTAAAAATGGGAGTAATGTTTCCCTTTCTCCAGTCACCGGGGACTTCACCGGACAACCATGATTTTTCAAATATGATGGAGAGCAGCTCGGGACATATGTCCCTCCCTGCTTCCATTCTCATCTGTTCCTCTGTTTACAGTAAGATCCAGCTTCCCAGACTGTGCATGGGCCTTGAAATGACAATAAACCACCCCCCCACAAAATGTTCTGGTTAGGAAGCAAACAATCTAGAGCACTGTGTATAACAGCAATACTGTTATTTTCTAAAGAAGCATATCCACATCTGGCAATGACAGCTCAAGAGTACTGTGCAGAAGCAATACACAAAGGATAAAGAGGAATTTTTTTTTAACACCATGTCCGTGAATTGCTGGACTGCGGTGAAATTTTGCGTATCACATCAGAGAATATTGCATTTGTTTGTATGCAGATGTCCCTATTAGTCTATGGGATTTTTAAACCTTCAGAATTATGTCATTCTGGGTTATGTTTATACTTAATGGTTGAAGTTACTGTTATTTGCAAGGTTCTACTTCCATCTTCTTGCTAAAACAATGACAATAAATAGAAATAACGATATTGGATTAAGAGAGTCATATTAATAAAACAGTATTCTAAAACTCCAAAATTGGATGTCTGTGGAAACACTATACGTATAATGTTGTTTTTATGAAGTGCTATTTACTGCAGGTTTTAAAATTACATTTTGTTTCATATGCCTTAATTGTTTTTTCAAATTGTCCTTGATACTATTCTGAGGGCAAAGTGCCATTAGAACAAACTGCAACAGTGTCATTTGCCCTTGCACTATGTATTCCCCACTTCTTACTTCATTATGGAAAAACAGCGGTTTCCAAACAAAGCAGCTCACTCCTTTTACTTCCATTCTCACATTTTCAACTATTTCAACTTAAAAATCTATGCTTGAAATTCACCTTGCAATAGAAAGCACAAACAAAGTCTTATGAAAAGTATGTTCTGCAGCCTGATTGTAAATGAGCTTACAATTCCCCCCAAAATAGCTGAAGCTCAGATCACTTCAGTCTAGTATCTACCTCCCACAATAATTAGGACATACTAGAATCATATCATCGTACACTTGTACCTCTACATTTAGATTACAGTGACTCTTCTTTTCCAGACTACAGCTATACCCTTAAATTCAGAATGGCAGACCCACAATGCCACATTGTCAATGCTACAGCTTGCAAAACACAGTGACTGCAGCAACAGCACGTAGTAGGACACACACCAATACACCACAGTCATATTTACATTTAAGCAATTATAGCTTGGCTTGTGGCAAAAAGCACGTGCCCTAGTATAACAGCTTTGTTCTCTCGCCAAGCACAGGCAGAATGCATAGGAAAACAGTGTTTTAGCAGATACATTAACCTTTGTCTTAACTCAGGTATTTTTGCTTGCTTGTACTGTTCGCTACTGTATCAAAAATTACATGAGGAAAATGTCATATGACAGTGCGGGAGTGAAGTATACAAAAGCCTCAGTAGAAATTTCTAAATAATGAAATATTAGTTCAACAAATAAAAGATGAGCTTAGTATGCTTCCAGGACCAGTGCTCACGAACATTTTTATCAATGACATAGACGCTGGGATCAAGCGCACCATCAGCAAGTTTGCCGATGACACCAAGCTGACCAGTGAAGTTGACACAACAGAAGGAACAAATGCCATCTGAAGGGACATGGAGAAGCTTGAGAAGTGGGTCCACTTGTTTAACCAAACAAGGTTCAACAAGACCAAGTGCTAGGTGTTGCACTTGTGTCAAGGCAATCCCTATTACATATCCAGGCTGCAAAAAGAACTCACTGAAGAGTAGCACTGCCAAGAATAACTTGGGAGTCCTGGTGGACAAAAAGTTGGACATGAACCAGCAGTATGTGCTTCCAGCTTGGAAGGCCAACCACATCGTGAGCTGTACCCAAAGGGGTGGCCAGCAGGGGAAGGGAGGTGATTGTTCACCTCCATCTGGAGGTGTGTATACATTTGGGGGCCACCAGAATGAGAAAGATGCGGAACTTCTGGAATGGGCCCAGAGGAGGGGCACTTCTCCTATGAAGAAAGGTTGAGGGGGCTGGGCTTGTTTAGTTTGGAGAAGAGAATGCTTCAGGGAGATCTCACTGCAGCTTTCCAGTACTTAAAGAGATCTTATAAACAGGAAGAAGACTGACTTTTAACACAGAGTAGGACAAAAGGCAATGGTTTTAAACTAAAAAAGGGGAGATTTAGACAAGATGTTAGGGAGAAATTTTTTACACAGTGTGGTAAGGCACTGGAATAAGTTACCCAGAGAAACCATGGAAGCCCCATCCCTGGAGGCATTCAAGGTCTGATCTAGTGGGACAACCGGATCACCTCCAACCCAAGTCATTCTATGATGCTCACCATTTGAAGATCAAATGGTTTGACTTAGTTTACAGTTATCTATTACATATTTGTTGGTCTCTAAGAGGGAAATGGATCCTAGCCCAAGAGCTGGCGGGGCTCACTGAGAGAGCCTTAAACCAGGTAGGAAGGGGAAAGGGGATGCAATGAGGCTTGCTAGGGTACAGCAAGAAGCCTGAGGCTTTATACTAGATCCAATGGGGGAAGAATGTCGAGTGCAACGGGACACAGAAAGGCTTGGGATTGCTGTCATGACAGGAGATTGTGGGGGAAAAACCTCTGAACTGTCCTGTAGGATCTTGTGGGAACTCCTCAGAGGAGGTAATGTTGTCAGGCCCCTGTCCAAAACCTTCCCAGGTCCCCTCTGGGAAGCTGCGGAGAAAAACTTCAGAATTCTTCCAGAGGTTTGAGGGAGGACCCCTCTAGAAAGGTGGTGCTGTCAGAAAGCCCAGCTGAAACGCCTTTACATCAATGGATGCAGTGTGGGAAATAAACAGGAGGAGCTGGAAACCACAATGTGCTTGGAGAACTACGATCTGGTTGCTATCACAGAAATGTGGTGGGATTACTCCCATAACTGGAATACCACTGTAGAGGGGTATTGCCTTTTTAGAAGGGACAGGCTAGGTAGGAAGGGGGGGTGGGGGTGGAGTTGCCCTCAAGATTATGTTAAAGACTGGATAGACTGTGAGGAGCTCCCTCTATGAGAAATGGTGAGAAGCAGGTTGAGAGCCTGTGGGTTAGAATTAGGGACAGGACTAATAAACAGCACCTGGTGGTAGGGGTCTACTACAAGCTACCTGATCAAGGGCATCCTGCTGACAGGGCCTTCTTCCTTCAGCTGCAGGAGGCATCATGCTCACAGGCACTCATCCTGATGGGGGGATCTGCTGGGAAAACCACACAGCAAGCTGCAAGAGATCCAGGAATCTTCTGGAGTGCGTGGATAACTTTCTGGTGCAAGTACTGGACAGACTGACAAGAGGTGAAGTGCTGCTGGATCTGGTGCTCACCAGTGCAGAGGAGAACATTAGAAGTGTTAAGATTGGAGGCAGCCTAAGCTGCAGCGACCATGCCCTGGTTGAATTTGTGATCTCGAGGCATGTGGGCCTGGCAAAGAGGGAGGTCACGGCTTTGAACTTTGGGAGAGCAAACCTCAGGTTGTTTAAGGAATTGTTGGATGGGATCTCCTGGGAAGCTGTCCTTAGAGACAAAGGAGTGGAAGAAAGCTGGCTACCTTTCTGAGAGCGCAAAAGCCCTCTATCCCTCAGAAGAAGAAAGTGGGTGGGGAAGGCAGGAAAGTGGCATGGCTTGGGAAGGACCTCCTGGTCAGACTGAGGGAAAAGACAAGATTGTACCAGCTGTGGAAACAAGGGCATGTCACCTGGGAAGAATACAGGGATGCTGTCCAGACTTGCAGAGAGGGGATTAGGAAAGCCAAGGCCCAGATGGAACTGAACTTGGTGAGGGATGTTAAAAACAACAAGAAGGGATTCTATAGGTACATTGGCCAGAAGAGGCAGGCCAAAGAGGAGTGTACCTCCTTTGGTAAATGAGAAAGGAGAACTGGCTACCACAGATATGGAGAAGGCTGAGGTACCAAATGAGTTTTTTGCCTCGGTCTTCACTGGCAGCCAAGATTCTTGTACTTCTCACATCCCTGAAGCTCACATCACTGGGCCTCTAGGTGGGAACTGGAGAAGCAATCCCCCACGCTCCCCCACTGCAAGGGCAGAGCAATTCCAAGACTGCCTTATGAGACTGAATGTATACAAGTTTATGGGGCCAGATGACATGCATCCCAGGGTGAGCCGTTCCCCATTATATTTGAAAAATCGTGGCTGTTGGGCAAAGTCCCTGGGGACTGGAAAAAAAGGAAACATCACTCCCATTTACAAGGAAGGGATAAAGGAGACCCAGGGAACTACAGGCTGGTGAGCCTCACCTCTGTGCCTGGGAAGATCATGGAACAGATCCTCTTAAAAGACACGTTAAGGCACACAAGGGATCAGCGGGTGATCCGAGAAAGCCAGCATGGCTTTACCAAGGGAAGGTCTGGCCTGACCAATCTGGTGCCCTTCTATGATGGACAGATGACATTGGTGGACAAAGGGAAGGTGATTGATGTCATCTACCAGGACCTGTGCAAGGCCTTTGACATAGTCCCCCACCACATCTGATCTCTAAACTGGAGAGATATGGATTTGAGGGGTGGACTATTCAGTGGGTAAGGAATTGGTTGGAAGGCCGTAGACAGAGGGTTGCTGTGAATGGCACTACGTCCAGGTGGAGGCTGGTGACAAGTGGTGTCCCCCAGGGGTCTGTTTTGGGACTGGTGTTCTTCAACATCTTCATCGATGACATCGATGATGGGCTCAAGAGCACCCTCAGTAAGTTTTCCAATGACACCAAGCTGAGTGGTTCAGCTGACACGTTAGAAGGGACACCACTCAGATGCCACCTTAACAAACTCAAAAGGTGGGCCCACATGAACCTGATGAGGTTCAACATAGCAAAGTACAAGGTTTTGCACTTGGGTTGGAGTAATCCCAGGTAAGTGTACAGACTGGGAGAAGAACTCCTTGAGAGGAGCTCTGTGGGAGAAGGACTTACGGGTCCTTCTGAACAAGCAGTATGTGTTTGCAGCCTTGAAGGCCAGAAGTACCCTGAGCTGCATCAAAAGAGGTGTGGCCAGAAGGGCAAGAGAGGTGGTTGTCCCCCCCTCTACTCTGTACCTGTGAGGACACATTTGGAGTATGGCACCCAGGCCTGGGACCCCCAGCACAAGAAGTCAGTGGAGCTGCTGGAGTAGGTCCAGAGGAGGACCACAAAGATGATCAAAGGACTGGAGCACCCCTCCTAGGAGGACAGGCTGTGAGAGCTGGGCTTGTTCAATCTGGAGAAGAGAAGGCTCAGATGTCATGGTTTTATAATTTTTGTTGTCGGTATTCCACATCATAACATTATGTAAAGCACTGGCAGGTAAAGAGTTAATTCCCTGATTACTGCAAACTGCCTTTTTTGGTGTGTGGCCCTCTGAGGGGGAGCGGAGGAGATGCACTCCCCAGGGGTCTCTGCATTGGAGGGGGTGGTGAAGCTGCCTGGGAGACTTGGGGTCTCTTCCTTCCTGCCCAGCAGCGAAGCACGTGGTCCTCCTGCAGATTACTGTGTAAGAATCTCAGTTTGTAAACCCTCTGTTCTGATTTTACTGGCCTCAATTTCAATATATTTAGTAAAATAAGTTGTTCCTCCTCAGAGTGGTGCCGCTGTTTTGCTTTAGATCCACCTACGAGTTCCCTGCCTTTCCCCTCTGCCCTTTGTTTTCCCCAGGGTGTGGGTCCATGGCTTCCCTGCCGCGTTAGCCACCGGACCGCTCCGGGCTGGCCCCTACCCGCCAACAATTTTTTTTCTTCTTTTCTCTCTCTTTTTTTTTTTTTTTTTTTTCGGGCCTGTCCCCCTTGTCACGGACGCAGATCCTTAGATAATACCGTGATATCAGGGTAGATCTCAATGCAGCCTTCCAGTATTTAAAGGGGATTATAAAAAGGACGGGAATCAACTTTTTACTTGGGTAGATAATGGCAGGACAAGGGGGAATGGTTTTAAGCTCAAGGACGTAAAGTTTAGATTGGATGTCAGGGGGAAGTTCTTCACAGAGAGACTGGAACAGGCTGCCCAGCTAGTCTTCATTAGCTCTCAGTCGCTTAATACTGTGTTGATCTTCATTCTCTGACATTTTTTCCAGGCTGGAGAGTCCCAGCATACTTGGTTGCTTCTGCTCCATAGCAGTCTCCACCTCTGTCACCCTTCTTTGAACCTTTTCAAGGTGTAACATATGCTCTTTAAGATATGAGACTGGAGCTACCCACAATACTGAAGGTGGCATATGTCATTCAATTCATAACAATTTTCTTTTGCTCTCCATTGAGTTGATGGTTCCACGGAACCCCATGTTATAACCCCAGTGACTCATTTTTGAGTGGCCATCACTAAGTATGTCAAGTTATTACTTTAGGACATCAGTCTTAGCATCACAAACTACCCTTTTCTAGTCTTTGCATGATGGCATCCTGATCCAGGACAGCTGATCTCTGCAGTGGTACCACCACTGTAAACAGAATGATTACAACAAAAAACCTATTAGGCATGCATTTTCTTACATCTGCATACTACAGAAAATCTACTACTATTAGTAATACTTATTTTTGTCTCTGAAGAATATATTTACCTTCATTTTTCCACTGTACTTTGGATCTGAAATTGTTTCAAAGGCAGCATCTTTGCTTAACTGCACAAAATCTGGAAAACTGGAAAACACCTCATTGCAAACCCGTTTGATATGTGTTTCCTAAAAGAAAAGCATAATTTTCAAAAGGCATTAAAAGTCAGAATTACACTGGGTAATAGTAAGCCATAAAAGGAGTTTAAGAGGATAAAATAAGTAATCTGCTGAAGTAATTCAAATAGATTACTTATTTGTTTTTATTCAGTCAGTACAAAAACATTGGAAATGCATTTTCAGTGTGTTTTGGTTTGCTTCATTTGAAAAGGAGAAAGTATTGTAATCTGAAAGAACGGATTCCATTTACTGGAATAAGAAATGGCCAAAATTTCTTCCTCTGGGCAGAGTCTGCAAGAGAACTGGCCAGAACTGTCAGTCTCAAGAGCTGTTGGCTTGACATTTGCATAACCCAGCAGTTGTGTATCAGCATTTCTCCTGACTCGCTGGCATAATTGCACTTCTGGGAATCTTATTTCTACAGTCCCATTGACATGGCAAAAAACAATATGGGAATTGCATTTAAACTACTCAGAAGTCAAATAAAACTTTACTGCTAGAACTGGGTTACTCAGAACTAGAATGCAACCACGCACTTTAAGTCTTCTTTTCCAGAGGAGCAGAAAATACCTCATCTGTCACCCAAGAATTACTCAAATGTTTTTACAGTAAAAACTACATATACAATACACAAAAAACACTGAAAACATTTGGACATTTGGATATTTACAGTTTATGACCCTGGAGCCCTAGCAGTAAAACTTTCTGAAAACCGAAATTGCTTTCATGGTTACTTGCCAGGAAAACGAGACAAATCCACACTGTTCTCTCCCTGTTCTATAAAACACTTCTCATGTTATTTAGAGAAACTGAGCTCTGAATATAAAATTCTAGAGAAAAAACATATTCTCGTTGTTTATTATTTATTTGCACAAAGACCTACCTCTCACTAAACACTTCTCATAAATACAACAAAAATGGGATTATTAGAAATCACTAAAAATGACTTTCTCCTAAAGCTCTCCATTGTTAAGATGAACCCCATTTTCAGATAGTCATCAACTGAAACCAGAGATGCAATAACATCCCTATCTATTAAATAAGGGCTACATTCTCAATTACTAACCCTAACCCTATATAACAGAAATTACCATATTACAGAAAAATAATTTTGCAAAATATCTGAATTTCAGTAAGTTAAGACTGAAAGAGAAGCCAACAGCAATTTTTATTCAGGAGTTTTCATCTCATTTTCCAAAGGTCCACTTTTTAGATACTTCTGAAACTAACCTGCTGCTTGCTAGTGTTGTCTGTCTGCAGCAATGCAACATGATTTGCAACTTTCTGTAGAATTGTCAAGTAACTAAATCGCAGTGACTTGATTGTTTCACCATGGGAATTCATCTATAAAATAAAACAAAAACAAAACAAACAAAATAAAACCAACAAATATCCCTAGTGCTTGCATAAACAAACATTCCTAAAAATAAGAAATACACTAAAATACTACTTCAAGAACATTCAGTGCATGAGGAATTCTAAATAGTACAAAAATTGTTTCCAAATGATGCATTTCTAGCAAAAATGAGGCCAGTTTTTCCTCTCAACATTGTGATTCTACTAATAGGAAACACCTTTTCAAACAACAAAAACAAAAAAAACGCTATGTTAATTGTTTGATAAATATTTCAGACAGTATGACATATACAGAAATTGTTACGATAGCCAAGAATTCCTTGGTAGGAAAAAAGACAGAATAACTTTACGTTAAACTTTACGTTTAAACTTAACTTTAAATGTAAATCTAACTAGAGCTGTTTGAATGACTTCTTAGCCTACAACTGCTAACTTTACTTTACTGCAAAATTTGTGTAGTTTCATGAACATCTTGAGCAACATAAATCAAACAACTTCAAACATATGAATAGTTGAATAGCAGCAACAGCTATTTTTCTGGTTATAGTTGATTATCAATACTGGTTTCCTCTTCCTTCTCAAGTTGCTAAATTCCATGTTTAACTTTGGAATAAGACTGTCCATAAGACCAACACAGGTATCTGGACGTCTGCATAGTGTGAATGAAGCTCAACAGCTCAGTAGCACTTTTTTTCTACAAAACATAATGATAAAAAAAAGCTTGCAGAGAGCTAATGCTAGTTTTCGTGGCATATTTCAGCGGGACAATAAATTGTTTTCAAATAAAGATGCATAAGACTAAATAGACTACATTATTTGGGAATGTAGAAAAAATGAAAAAAAAAAACAGTACACAAGATCCTAAACAATTTAGAAGTGAAAGAAAGAGAAAATATTTAAAAGGCATGCTGACTCATACTAAGAGATATGGAGAAACAAAAACAACGCTAGATTTATCAACGCTAAAGAAGTCCGAAGAAGGAAGAAATCTGCAGAGCTGTTCCTAGTGAATAACATTCTACTTGCGTTGTAAGATGGCTGTTGTTACAGCTATTCTTTCAGTAAAGTAAATCAAAGCACATTTTTAGAAGTGAGGAAAGACACAATCTAACTGTATTTACAAAACATAAATCCCAGACCATCTGCTGGGTCCAGGAGCTCTCTGATTTGCAGCTACTGTACTGACCATCCAAGGTGCATGGGAACTGCATAGCTGACTAGTATCAAATGTCCCAATGAAAAACCCTTTCCAACACCAACTGTATGACAGGTGCATTTAATACAACACACCCCAAATATCCTGTATTAATAATGACCTCCTGCTTAGGGCATGCAAAGCAGCTATGCTGAAGTCAGGCACTTGAGGATTACATCATGATACAATGTTTCTAGTCAAGATTTCACAAACTGATGTCTTAGGACCAGGCAGTCACTTCAAGGAGCTCCTCAACAGCAGAAGGCATATTGAGAAATACGTATCTCCTGCCCAAACTATAAAGTCTACGTTATAAACTTCAAAGTGAAAATTCTTACTTTGTAACAACAGTTCTTCCTTTTACAGCCGCTCTTGCAGCTGCAGGGCTCTCCAGCTCTTAAAACCAGGCTTACATCCTCTGTCTCCAGCACAGCCTGGTACACTGCTTTCTGGAATTCTGTCAGGGAACAGTACACCATCTGCAAAAGTGAAAGACCCAAAAATACAGTTACATGCAGCATAAAATTAAAACCAAAGAGTACTGCATAAAAAACAACAAAGCATGGAGCACTACAAGTAAGGTAAAAAAAAAACAAAAACAATAATACATTTGCACAAATATTGATAGAAAGCTATCCTACTCAAATGAAAAAAAAACAAACCTGCGTTCTGAGAAAGATATTAGGAAATTCTATCCAAAATGTATGTAAAATTATTTTATCCCTTCCCAAAATTTTACACAGTATAAATATCAAGCTATAATAACTTGTTAGCTTTCTACAATCCCCTCAGTTGGGCTTTTGTGGAAGACTAAGAGAATGAAGGAAGAGTGAGAGAGATAAATCTATAATTGTATTACAGGATTCCCTCATTTTGACAGTTGCTTAATTTGCCCTTTCTTTTCTCTTTTTAGGCCCTAGCTGTTTGTAGGGCAGTACCACAGGCAGGACAAATAGAATAAGCACTGAGAATGCAATGCTCTATAAATAGCTATGGCCAAAACTCTTATCCCTTCTCTCAGAGACCACGGGTGGCATCTCCCTGATATCTTTAGTCTTAATCAGTGGGAGACAGAAATCTCGAGATCATTCCCTAACTTAGGCCACCCACACTGCAACAGCATCATGCTGAGCTATAATAATACAGAAGTAACTTGAACATATACTCACATTAACAAGAGAATGAAAAGAATAAAACTTGCTAGATTTAAAAAGGCAACTGACTGATATTTGTGTTAATCTTTCCTTTACAAGGCAGTTTAGATAACATAATTATAATCTAAGGATGAAGAATACAAAATCTTGAAAACAAAAACATCTGAAAATTAATGTGTTCATCCACTTAGAAAAAATGTATCTAATAAGAATTAATAACCAATCTTAGCTATAAAATATTATTGATTTATGTGATGCTTACAATAGCACTGGATGAACAAGATTACAGACTGATTAATGTATATCCTTAGTTTGGGGGGTTTTCTTCTACTTAATGATTGAAAATGCAAGAGTTAAAAAAAGATTAAAAGCAAACTGTTCTACGTACAAAGTATCAAGTTGCAAATTCAGAAATCCTACATCAAATTTCAAGAGATTTACATACACTGAGTTTGCAAAGATACATTAAAAAGTGCACATAAAACAGATGTGTAAATCACTAGCCAGAAGTCTAGCTGAGCATTTTCATGCTTAATTAACTTTATTTCAATAAGCAATCATAGCAATTATATGAACAAAGCACACAACCCTATGTGCATTTTTTTCAAGGCTCTAGATTATTCTCAATTTCCGAAGTCCAAAAGAAAAACATAAGCTAACAGAGATATGATGAAAGAGAGAAAACAACAAAAACAACAAAAAAGAAGAGATATTATTCATTAGCATTATATTTGAAATGTACATGCACTCTTACTCTGTCTTCCTTTTTTGGCAGCTGATCACTGATAAGCACTTTTGTACGTCTCAGAAACCAGCTGGACATTTTTCTTGCTAGCTTCACCATTGCCTTACGACCTGTTGCTAGCTCTCTTTTAGTTGCAGTGTGCCTCTGGCCATGCTCCACTGGATCAGAAAATTTCTTCTTGAAATGCGTTCTACTACCCAAAAGTCCTGGTACAGCCCTATAAAAAGAAAACAAGCAAACAAAATAACCACAAAAAAAAAAAAAAAAAAAAAAAAAAAAAAAAAAAAAAAAAAAAAAAAAAAAAAAAAAAAACCCAAACCAAAGACAATAAAGCAAAAACAAACATTGGGAAGGGGTTGGTTATGAGGGAACTGCAACATTCTCATTACTCTGAGGCTATCTATCTTTTTCCAATGATTAAAAGCATACCATAAATTGTTTCGCACTAGCAGTAAATGTTTCTGGCCTAGCAAGAAATGTCAAATGAACAATCAGTAAGGAAATGAATAAAAATGGTGTATATAAATAGAAATGTGTACTACTTCCAAACAATTTTTTCATTGAGATCCTCAAATGTTAAAGAGATTCCCCTTAGCAAAAGGGATGCTGATGCCATCTCCAGAAACACTAAAGCTCAGCATACCAACAGAAATCACAAGTAGATACAACCTCTAAAATTACTGCTTCGGAGCCCAAATAGGAAGGTAGTCAGTCACATTTTCAATTTTTACTGCTTTTATTAGATACACATTAACTCATTATGTTGGAACAATCCATCAACAACATCAGCATAGCTTTAACAGACCAAATGCAACACTAAGCTTAATGTTAAAGACTTTCCTCTCTGACATTTGACTTCAGCCTGCATTTCCTTATATTTAAAGGAAGTTTTCTTTGTTCCTCAGTTGTAAAGTATCCCAATAAGACTTCTATGTTTAGATTTACATCTAGGGTTATCTCCACCTCTCCCTTAGAAATTTCCCTGGTCAAGACTGTTGCTTTGCAAATATATGCATTTCTGCATTTTGAAAAACAGCAAACTACTACCAGAGTCCAAGTAAGTCAGAATGACCTGCACATACTGGACAAAACGAAGGCACAATGTTGTCCAAAGTTGCACAACAATTCTTAATCTAGTGTGTGGGGGAAAAAAAAAAAAAAAGTGTCCTTAGAAAAGAAAGATAAACAAAAGGAAAAAAAAAAAGTATTTTATTTACCAGTCCATGACACACCAAAGTTCCTTCATATTGTTTTGAAGAATGGTTCCAGTAAGGCCTATGCGAACACTGCATTTCAAGGACTTCATGGTTTGAGTTATCTGAGACTTTGGATTCTTGATTCTGTGTACTTCATCCACTATGACAGCAGACCACTCTACACTGCACAGCAAGAAAAGAATTCTCCCTTAACTGAAATTACTTATCACCTCACATACACAGAAACTGACATCAGTCACATGTAGAGCCCTGATTATTACTGCAAAAAAAAAAAGTGGATTTTTTTGCCATCTTATTTTATATATATTACACTTCCTTGTTTGTTTAGTAAATTTAAGTATATTGCCTAAACTACAGAATAAAATAGATGAACTACTGTCAACTGTATCAAATTTTTTCTGTGAAGAAAGCAGCTTTTCATCTCTGGATGCACATCTTACCAGCATTAATTCCACTCACAAGTAAGATTTAGAATAAATCTCTTAACATGAACTTCTGAACCGCGATTAGCACAGGTGTGTTTCACTTTTCCTAACAATATCCATCCAGCTAGAAACACGCTGAAGGCTTTTCTAACTGGTTTACTTCCGGAAAGCATCACCCAACAACTCTGAGACCTGTATGATTTCAATACCGTGGAGGAATTCTAGTATTTTGTGACTCTGAAACCAAGAGGACCATAGTTAGAAGTAGAAATTGAAAGATACTTTGCAACCAGTTCGAATACAAATTTGGTGGAAAAATGAACTGTATTCTGTGAGATGAACTTTAAATAACTAAGTCCCTAGGAAGAAATAAATTTATGAGATTGCTTCATATGCATGAATATTTCAGAACAAATTCATTTCTATGCTGATGTTACTTGAGGCAGCCATGTTTTGAACGAAATATCTCTCCTGAGCAGGTTTCATGAATTTTAGGTGACTATTTTGAAAACTGATCTTGTGACATGTATGATGCCTGCTAACTACTTTCATTCAAATCCGAGTTTATGACCTTGTTAAAATCTGCTAATCATTAATAATAATTAAAGACCAGTTTGAGACCAACCCATCATTCTATCTAAGGAAAATGCACAGGCTTTAAGAGTTTCAGATGAACACTGTATGCCTATCTGGATGCATGCTTGGCATATAGAGTTCGGTAAATTCTTAAACTGACGCAACGCATTCATTCACAGATAGGTCCTGCTGCACTGACATGGGCTGTGCACATGCATTGGTTTCCCAGCCACTAGCTGTTTAATGTCTCCTGTCTGCACTTCTTTTTCAGACGTGTGCATAGACAGAGCTGGTCATTAGACCTTTTCTGGTGATGGCTATTTGCTACAGCAGGAAACCCTTTGAGGCCCAAGGCCCTTTCCAATCACCTAGCATGGGAACACCTGCAAGACCAAGGGTAACATTAGCTGATAGTGGCAGAATGCTATAGATACAAGCTGTATGAACAGCTCTATTAGCTATTTCCAAGATGAAACAGTGAAAGAGGATCACCAGGACCAAGTAAGGGGTTAAGTATTCTCAAACATAACAAAAGGAAGGGCAAAACTCCACCTTTTTGAAATACTGGCAGCTATGGGACAAACAAAGTAGGGCTTATTTTCAGGACTTCGGAATTCAATAAACTAATAAATTAACAAATATAATTTTCTTCTGCCATGCAATGAGTCATTTTTACCTGTTAAATTCATCTAAATACAGGCGAAGTGTCTCGTACGTTGTAAGGGCAACTTCACATTTCCCTTGCTTGATGCGATTCCAATCATCTTCCTTTTTACTGCCGTGTAAAACAGAGACTTTAAAGTATCCCCATGTGTCTAACTCATCCTTCCAGTTGTACAGCACTGAAAGAGGGGCCACTATGAGGAAAGTCTGAAAACAAATAACTGTTATAGTATTACTGGAAGATCTACAGCTCAGCACTTTCTCAATGTAGAAAGTCATAAACTTGAGATTTATCTTATTATCTCATAGTTTGAACTGTTAAACTCTGTTGCTTCAAAGTAAAGTGTAGAAAATACCTGAATATTTTATATAAATTCAAAAGTAATAAGTTTACTGAGTGTGTAAATACTACAGAAAAAAATACACTAATGCTACACAAAGTGCCCAAAGTTGTACTGGTATTTATTCAACTGCAGTAAGACATGATATACTGTCACACTGCTTTGTTACACAATCTATTACAAACACCATTTAATATTTTAGAGGTGGAAAAATAGAAAAGAAGTTCCTCCAATCCATAAATCTAGTCAATACAAGACAGAAGGTATCAAAAAAGGCTTAAAAATGTAAGACAATCTGTACAATATTATCATAGAATAATAAAATTAGTTTCTAGTCCAGTTTTCCAGTCAAAGAAGGGGCAGCACTGAAATTCAGACATTTAGAACTTTTTCCACTTAGATCTTTAGAATACTTCAAGGATGGAAGAGCTCACAACCTCTCTCCCTGTTACCTGTTCCAACGCCTAATTGTCCTCAAAGTAAACTACTTCTCTTAAAGCCAGTCAGAAGCACTTGTGTTTTTTTCACATAAAGTGATATCCTTTCATGTCTTCTTTCCTCTCTGCCTGTATTTCCCAAGGAACAATTTTGTTCAGAGACATACAGTCATGTGAATCATTCTGCCACTTAAATATTCCAATAATATAAAATATCAATGGAGACCAGGAGTTGCACTGGTCCTGAGACTGGGGTCTGATCAATGTTTATAAATACCTAAGGTGCGGGAGGCAAAGGGATGAGGCCAGACTCTTTTCAGCGGTGCGTGATAGGACAAGGGGAGATGGCCACAAACTGAAGCATAGGAGATTCTGCACAAATGTGCGTAAGAACTTCTTCACAGTGAGGGTGACGGAGCACTGGAACAGGCTGCCCAGGGGGTTGTGGAGTCTCCATTTCTGGAGATGTTCAAGACCAGCCTGGACACCTACCTGTGCAAGCTCATCTATGGAGCCTGCTTTGGCAGGTGGGTTGGACCAGTTGATCTCTAGAGGTCCCTACAATTCTGTGATTCTGTGATTCTCTCATGGGTAAAATTACAAATTACCTTCATTTGTCTCACTCACACAATTTTTATATATATCTCTATTGTCTGTTAGCTGTATTTGATTACCTAAATCATCAGTCAGCCTTACTTAGGACAATTCAATAGTCACTCAAGACAACAGGCAAGGTCACAAGATATGACGGCCTTTCCAAAAGTAATGCCTCCTATTTTATTATGTTGGCCCATGATATCAGAGATACGGCAGCAGAGGATGAACCTTCCCATCAATATTCCATTACTTTTTGTTGCCACGTGACAAAAGGGTCCCGATGGATGAAAAGTTGGACATGAGCCAGCAGTGTGCTTCTGGAGCGCAGAAGGCCAACAGTATCCTGGGATGCATCAAAATAAGAGTGGGAGGCCAGCAAGAAGAAGCAAGTGACTGTCCCCCTCTAATATGTCCTTGTGAGGCTCTATCTGGAGTACTGTATCCAGGTCTGGGGCCCTCAGTACAGGAAGCATACAGGTGCAGAGGAGGGCCACAAAGATGAGCAAAGGGCTGGAGCATCTCTCCTATGAAGAAAAGTTGAAGGAGCTGGGCTTGTTTAGCTTGGAGAAAATAAGGCTCCAGGAAAAAACCAGTACCTCAAAGGAGCTTATAAGCAGAAGGGAAACTGACCTTTTACATCGTCTAATAGCAATAAGACAAAGGGGAATGGCTTTAAACTAAAAGAGGTAAGATTTAGGTTAGATGTTCGGAAGAAATTTTTTACTCAGAGGGTGGTGAGGCACTGTAACAGGTTGCTTAGAGAGGTTGTGGATGCCCCATCTTTGAAGCCATTCAAGATCAGGTTGGATGGGATCCTGGGCAGCTTGATCTAGTGGCTAGCAATCCTGCAAATGGCAGGGGGATTGGAACTAGAGGATCAGATGATCTCTAAAGTCCCCTCCAGCCTAAGCCATTCTAGGATTCTGTGGCAACAAAGGGGCCATCTGACATGGAAGTGCATATGAAGCAAATACTTGTCACTGAATTCATCCATGTGCAACAGGTTACACCCGCTGACAATTATCAACACTTGCTGAACATTTATGGAGATCAGATGATGAAAGATGGACTGCATGGGTAACATTTTCCTAGCACAGGTGTCATCACAGCAGCTGTAAAACAGCAAGTCACCTCCACTGGTGCATTTATATATGAGCTTCATGTAGGCTCTTGTTCATTGCTGGCAAAAAAGCATAGCTAGTGGTGGCTTTGTTGAAAAAGAGTGTTTTGTAGCTGAGAATTTTCTCTATCAAGCAGTGGTATTTTGCTCTTTGTATCTGTTTCCATGGAAATAAATAGGAGGCACTACTTTCAGAATGACCTATGGATACGTATTTATCATTAAAATATACATTCACATATCATACTATTCACTACATACCATGTAGTTTAGGAGCACCACGCAAGACTAACATTTTCTTAAACAGACATTTTAGTACTCTAGCCAAATCCTGTATAGATATTTCCAAGCGTTTTGGGGTGGAATGGATTGACAATGTTAACAGGTTACATTAACAGATAGCTAATATACTATGACAATCTGGAAAACAGAAGGCTTCCCTAGCACTTCTAGAAAAGTCGTGAACTCCTACTCTGCTAAATTAACCAAACACTGAAAATGAGTATGCGTAAACTCCTAAAGCATGCAAACAAACAACAACTACACAAGTATTGCTTATTACCAAAATTCTTCAAGTTTTATCAGTAAAAAGCTGTACCTTCTTAGGGTTGCATTTTGATTCCTTTTTCATTGTCCTCTGTAAAAATTCTGGCATGTTATTTTCAATATCTTCACGTGTTCCTTTTTTGTGTAACACTGCAGCCAAAAATGAAATGACCTTCAGAAAGAAAACAATTCTCAGTAATTATGTACAAAAATACAGACAGAAAATGAACAAGTTGCACTGGAAATAAACATTTCAGACAAAATCCTGAATAGGATTTCATTTGTTTATATATTTTTTTTTCATTCCATTTCTAAGTAGCAAATCCTCAAAAATACAGTATAGAATATAAAGGAGACAGGAAGAGATAAGGTATGTCTTGCAGCTTTCCTGGGAATGGGAAACACATGAATCTCAGATGAGGAAGCAGTAAGAAGAGTTACCCGCAAATCATATTCTGACTATACTTCAGCAAAAACAATAGGTTTAAACAATAAGTTACACTTTTGCTAACATGGTTTTCTGTATGTTCCATTCCCTCAAATTCTTGTTCTTGAATACAAAAGCAGTTCATTCAGCTGTGTTTAAGTCTGTATTCATTCAGCTGACTCAAACCAGCCAGTGTCCTTTACTTCCCTTAAATTAGGAGAAGATATTTATTGTAATACACCACAGTGGTGATAAACATTCTAGCCAACATTATTCCAAGCTCTCCCATGGTAATCCAAAGCAGGCAGAGAACAGAGGTATCTGGCTAGAACATTTTAATCTGTAAAACCCACTTGGAATAAACAACATCCATGGAGCCAAGCCACAGCAAGAACCAGAGGCATCATCAGAGATGTATCCTTCTTTTGAAGTTCAACAGGCCCCCTCTACTCAGGATGGCCCCCTATTTCACAGTTGCTACACAGATGCTTGGTACAGGACAGAGGTAAAGCTGGCAGCTGTTGAATCAAATAATAATAATACAATTTTTTTTCTCCTTCCAATCATAGGAGGCAGAGGCAGGACTGCAGAGCTGGCTGAAAAGCATCTGAGGAGGACAAAGGTATTCAAGGAGAAGATAGGGAAACCCATCATACAGGGTTAGGTGGGAAAGAGACACATGGATGAAACTAAAAACATTTTCATGCACACTGTTTCATATAAGCTGAGAGACTAGGAGGCTGCTGCAAGTTTGTACATGTTGTTTCTTTAGTATCGTTTGGTTGAACTTTATTCTTATTCTCAATAGGATTAAAAACAAAATCTGCATGTGTCTTCCAGATCCTCCATTTTTGGATGAATTATGCATCGCAAATTTGTAAAAACAGTAAAGGCTGTAAAGGGGCAATTCTAATCAGAAACCTTTAGCTCTTTCAGATAAAACTACGAAGCAAGCTAAAGGCCTTGACAGGAAACTTTAACTTACTGCAATCTTACTACAACATAACATTATTCTACTTACCTTCTCTACAACTCAAAATGGAAGAGCCACACACTAAAGCCAATTCAAGCAAAAACCATTTCAAAATTAGAAAGAACATTCCAATACAAAAGTCTTAAAGAAAAGCCTGGTACTCAGTGAAGTTTAATGAATAACTATTCTTTTGCACATGGGAATCTATGAAACAAGTGAACTCATCTATTAATTCATATCTCTGGTGCTACTATCCACACCACACTTGAGGAAAATCAATTCTCTGTTTTATTAAGGAATGTCTAAGATATTATTCACAAACTGTATTTCTCTTCTGCAAACTTGACATTGTGATCAAAAGAAATAACCATCACATGTGAATTCTACAAAGGAACACACAGTCATTGTGTGACAAATATATCCTGTTCACTACAGAATCAGCCCTGAGATTCAGGAAAAGAGGTGGAAGCAGGGTAACTTGTTTTTTTCTCCTGATTTTCTATCTTGTAGAAATGTTTCTTACAATATTAAATCGGATATTTGCAGTTCTTGTCTAACTACTGAGTTCCTGAGCTGCCATGAACAAGGAATGCATCTGAGATAAGGTGAAGCACAAGGTAAATGGAGTTAGTTTAGCTGTAACTAATATTTTAACAGATCAGCAGCAGCTCTCTACACACGCATGATACTCCTCTAAATGCTCTATTCAGACAAGTTCTGCCAATTTAGTTCACTCACTTCTCTTGTAAAGTTTGCTACAGAATAAGCATCTGTGCACAGAAGGAAGCATTATCAGCTGACACTCTCCTAAAAGGATGCACAAGGCATGCTATAGCCAGTATTTACCAGCAAAGAAACGAGCTTGCATTTCACACAAAGGAGGAGTAATGAGAGGCAGACAAGGACTATTTGCTGTAGGACTCAAGGTGCCAGCTCAAAACCAAACAGATTAATGAGAATCATTTCAAACATAAAAACGCCCTAATTTTAGTAGAATAAATGAATCAATTGGGCTGCAGTTATTCAAAGCATAATGAAAAAATCCAGCCATTCTTTGTTTCTCCATCAACAGAATTTGAATTTCCAACAGTGATAAAAATAATATGGAACATCTAAGTACTTTTTCCAGATGGGAGAGTACACGCATCTTCTTCTTCTAGTTCCCAGTAGGCAAGCTACTTGTTTTCAAGAAAAAAAAGTAAGACATTTTAAGACCTGTTAAGCGGAGTATGTACTTACAGCATTCTCCAGTGCAGCAAATTACTTTCATGACATGTGGGTATCAATCCATAAAATATATTCAATATAAAACAAACATTGAAGCTTGGTCGTTAAGATGTTAAAGTACAAACGGTCACATCACAGTTTTGTGGAGTGTCAGAAGCTTATCTTAAATCAGCAGTGACTCCTGCCCCTTAAGTATCATCACAAACAGCCACATCCTGCCTCCTCCAACTTCATGACAGAAAAGGAAGAATAAGCTTCAACGATATGGCTTTTATTTAATAAGTCAATTTAATAAATAAATACTCTTCATAGATAACATGCTACCAAAAAGCAAATAAACATTTGTCTCAGTGTTCTTACAATAAATAAATACCTGTACTGTCTTTCCAAGGCCCATATCATCTCCAAGAATGCATCCCCTTTTGTTAGCGTAATGCCCATAGAGAAACTGGGCTCCTTCCCTTTGATAATCACGCAGGTATCTATTAATTGTATATGGGATAAAATCACCATTATCAGATAACTTAAAAGCAACTGTTGAAGATGGAAGATTTTGGTCAGGAAAATAAGGCTTTTCCAGGTCACCATCATCAAATATTACACTCTTCCAGGAACCTCTACCAGGTTCAACTCTACAGAGCTTAGATATTAGTATTTTCTTAACTTCAGATTCCAAGAATGACACAATAGCAAATGATTTTCCATTCTTGTCCTTTTCAATAGACAATATTATCCCTTCGGAAAACTTTCCATTTTCAAGACAAGGTGCAAGGCATCTCTCCCCCACATGCCATTTATCTATGGAAACAAACAGAACAACAAAAAACATAATGAAAAACTGGCTAAATGCATGAAGTATTACATTTTGAAATTCTAAGTATTAAATAATAATTTATTTCATGAAATACATATAATTTAAGATTATATGCATTTCAAGATTTTATTGAAGGCAGCATCTGAATTATAATATTGATTCCTGGTTAGAACCAAATTCCAAGATAGGCATGTTATAGTTTGAATTGCTAAGTTAAAAATACCTGAAAGTCAGTCTGGAAAAAATCTCATGTAAACACCGATTGGTAAGTTTCACTTGACCCCACAGTGACGAACACTGACAAGGTTAGCATTCAATAAACCATGTCATCTGTTCCAAAATGCCATCTACAATAGATACACTTGTCATCTACTTGAATCCACTACTGCAGTTTTACTAAATTGTTCCACAAATACAGCCACGTATGAAACACTACATTTCTCCTTGTAAAGTCTAGCATTAGGAAAAAAAAGAAAAAGAAAAGAAAAAACCTTATTTCAGAAGCAACAGAAGTGTAGTCTAGGGACATATACAAGCATAGCATTTGCCTATGTTGTTCTCCAAAGACGGTAACTGTCTGAATTCCTTATGCAGCTCTAAAGTCTGGAACTACTAAAATCTCTTTCTCTGTGTATGGTCTCTGTAAGGTCTTACACCATTAATACCACATATCACATATTAACAGAGAAGATTGATCTGCTTCATTTCCAGCTATATCATTTTTACATTTCATGAATATGCTGCTAACAGAGAAAGAAAAATAGAAGAGCAGCAGTGTATAAAAGTGAAAAGAATCCATACTGTATTGACAAGGAAGTACCCAACAAAATATTAGAAAAAGCAAGGCTTTCAGAGTGGGGGAAAAGAAAAAAAAGGAAAGACAAAGCAGACCCAATAAATATTGACTACGTGCAAAGTATTTCAAATCTGAATTGAAAAAGTGTGTCTTTGAATCACCTGAAGTATGACTATGGAGATTTCCTGGGCCAGGTATGGTTAAATAATTGGTATTATTTACCAACAGTGAACCTTTCTTCCAAGCAACTTTGTTCTCCCTTGAACACACACAGATTTCCTGTACTTGGTGTCCTCCAGCTATGATTTTCACATCTGCTCTCTAATGTGTGACAAGATATTGTCTCCTACAAACCTGCACCCTAAACCAATGGCCCACTAGTTCTTACACTAATAGCTTCACAAACTGGAGTCACTCCATTAGATTACTGTCTCTGCAGAGCACTTATACCATCCCTGCATCATCCTTGCTCAGACTAAGTTCCCTCCCACACCCCATGCCCTGCAAATAAGACACTACATATCTTCTCCAAAATATCTGTAGCTGAAGATAACACTGTGAGGCAAAGAGTGAAGAATAGACAGTATATTTACTAGAATATAGGTAACTATTCTCCCCTTAAAGTATTTGCATATGTACTGTCTCAAAAATACGACCAAATTCATGCACAAAAAACATGATCTTCCGCAGTACCATCTAAATCTTTGGGCAATTTCTCAAAATTAAGAAGCAAGACTGAAAAACAAAACCAGCAGTACACAGATCTCTGCTACATATTAAAAACAAAATTTAAAATAGAGAGCATTTGCATTATGACTCTCTTTCACAGTAATATCTGAAGTGACACACAGCATTTAAACTTTCAGGTTAATTCTATAATAATATAATATAATATAATAATTTAAGATGACAGTGCCTTTGTTTCTTAGCATTTACTGAGTTTTATGAGCTGCTTGTGACTTGTCAGAATTGGGATTCTAGGTGCAGAGCAAAATGAAGAGTACTAGATAGTAAACTCAGTAATAACGAATTTCAAACAAAGAAAGAACAAAATGAGAAAAAAAGGAAAGAATGGCAAAACAGCAGCATTAAGGACGACAGCATTACAAGATTCTGGAAAACAATGCTGTATAAACGAAAGTAAAAACTGCTACACCATTTTCTTTTTTTGAACAATCATTTATGTAGGATAAAACCTCTACAAATCAGGACATTTATCTATAGCAGCTTCCTAGCACGGCCATCAATGGAAACAGATGGCATTTGAGATGCCTGCTTATATCTAGCCTGTTACTATATATGAGGAATTGCACCATGACACATATTGACAATTCCGGACCATGGTGATAATAGCCTGCTGTCACAGATGAGCTTATTTCACTACCCCTATACAAAATAAGCAAGTTACCACAAATACTTTGTAACTATTGAGGTTTGACAACTTAATGAA
The DNA here is from genome assembly GCF_002078875.1 of Numida meleagris. Lineage (NCBI taxonomy): Eukaryota > Metazoa > Chordata > Aves > Galliformes > Numididae > Numida > Numida meleagris. Next base: position 42,605,584 of record NC_034438.1, on the reverse strand, counting down.
GAGTGTAAGGTTTTTTACACTCCAATAAATCACTGTAAAAGCCAACTCGTGACACCATAAAGGAAAAGCATTTATCTTTTCTAAATTTGAAGCCTAACTGCAAAATTGCTAAACATATGAGACTAATCACCATGTCTTCTAAAAGATGCTTCAGTATCCACGTTTTATGTCCACTTTAAACACACACTTCCAATTTTCCCAAGGAAAAAATACAAAGTAGGAGCATTTGTTGCAAGGGAACGTTGCTAAGCCGCACACACCAGGGTACTCCTCACAGTGTCGCCCTGTTGCTGGGTGAGGCGAGGGACTGTCAGCAAACTAGAGGGGCAGCTGCCTCACGCGGGACGCCTCTGCCCCGCGGCCCACACTCTGTGAACGGGCGGCAAGGAGCCTAGTAACACCCAGACCCGCTCTTTCACAACCTGGGAGGCCACGTCAACCCGCTTACCTGGCCACGCATCACCCATCTCAACCGACGTGAGTGCAGGTGCGGCGAAGGCCGGGATTCGCGGAACGCTCACGCTCCCGAAGGGCAGCTGAGAGACGGGCACCACCCCCTGCCCCCGGGGCGAGGCACTGCCGGGTAAGGACTCGGGAAGCCTCCAGGACACCGAGCAGCCGCCGAGCTGCGGAGGACGTGTTACAGCGCTCCGCCTTCACTCGGCCTCCGGTATCGGCCGGGCAGATTCACCTCCGCCCGCTAACAGGGCCCCGCAGCACACTACAGCTCATACAACCGGACGAGCCGGAACAATAGCAGCGGGGCGGGTGTGATCCCGCGAGAAGAGAGGGGTTGGCGGGACGGCGGCTCTCCGTGTCGCGAGGTTTGCACCACTTCTCGCGAGAGCTGTGGGAAGTCTCGGCCGGGAGTTGCTAGCCGTGGGGCTTAGCTGAGGAGTGCGTGACGGTCGGGGCCTTCGGGTTGACGTTCTCCGCCGTTACGGTTTGTCACTGAGCTGTGTACAGCGCCCCGAGGCCCTTCGTGGGCACTGAGCCTTAGGACTGCCAGGGGGTTGTGGGCCATGGGAATGTTGTGGTGAGGCCAATGTCTGGGAAAGGGCTGTTTGGGATCAGCTTCTGTCTGCACAGTATGCAACTGGATGGTGGTACCCAGGTTGACTTAAAGGCACTTTTGTAGGAAGTGTGCAGAGTTGGACTGTAGTGCCTGTGGCACTACTACTGTGCAGATTTATGTCAGGTGAACAGTATGGCCTTGCACCTGAAGAGCCCCTGAATGGAATGTTGCCACCCCAACTGGAATCATTAGACATCTTGATACCTAACTAAATATATTTTGACTGAATTTCCTCCTAATGCTGCTGTTGTTCGTAGCAGCATCCATGAGGGGAAAAAAAAAGGAAAGACATTGTGTCAGCAAGCCAGTAGGGGAACTAGTGGGTGGAATGGCACTTGCTGCTCTGAATAAAACACGTTCAGGAGCAAAGCACAGCAATGAATTCCACCAGATGTGAGTCTGTGTGCTTTTCTGCTGGTAGCAGCCACCTGCCTGCTCTGGGAGTAATGAAGACTTAACCCAAAGCAAGATGAAGGTCCTTCTGTATGTCATCTTTGCTGTTAGCCAAAATTTTGTTGTAACAAGTTAATGAAATATGTATGGTGGTTTATGAGCCAGTGGTATTAGACTAACAGAAGAATAGCAGGCATGAAAGTACTGACTGAGTAGCTGCAACAATAAACTATGTAGATGTGGAGCACCACATATGTCAGGGGAGGTTGTTCAAAATTACAGTACCATTAAACTAAATTGTTTTTCAAATATACATGTAGTCATGTGTTTAGCTACATTGATTCTAAAGGAATGTGACAGTAGCCATACCATCATAAAAACAAATCTGGAAACAGCATGAGGCTTTGAAAATTTGGCAAAATAATCAGAATTTTGAACTCAGAAACTTAATGGACCTCAGCCCTCAAAGCATCTTAGAAAATTCTGCAAGAACAGATAAGCTGTGATTCTAAGGCAAACTTTTAAACTGGATCATGTTTGAAGATAAAGGTTTGTTCATACCACAAGGTGTTTGTTTAATGAATGTTGTGTAGCGTTTGATTATTACAGAGATAATTCTGCTTAATGAGGATTCTTTCCTATGGAGTGCAGCTGTTATTTTACTGTCATAAACACGATATTACAACTTCACAATAGAAGGAAATAAGAAACACATTAAACTCTTGCTTAAACACTTCAATTTTTCTAGTATCAGTGGCTGATATTCTACCTATGCTCCAGTGGTTCCATTCTGCATTCAAGTCCATGGTAAGATATCAGTGGCTTAGCTGGAAACAGAACTGAAAATCCAAATGATGTTACTAGGATTAGTCTCCTTTATGGTCAGGTGTATTCTCTTAAGGCTTTCTCTCAAGCAGGGGCAACAGAGGCAGGAACACATCCTTATCAGGAACAGCTGGTTGCCTTTTATACCAGTAGATAAAATTCTTCTCACAAATTACAAGTAGATTCTGTGTCTTTACACAGCTTCAGGGGAAAAAAAACAGGCTAGAAAATGGAAGTTGTCCCAGTGAGATCAAAACTTCTTTCACCTTGACATTCTTAAAAGACCAGGCCCGTAATGAAACTGTTTTCAGAAGTCACTGAATTACTTACTTCTGTAATTTATCTTTTAAAGTTATTAGAAGTCCTTTCAAGAAATCTTTCTAGCTCAAGTTAGAAGCTATTTGCTGAGATATAAAAGAAATACCTCACACTGTGTTTCTGCAGGAAAAGATTTGTGGAAAGATTTTATTTTGAAAAGCTGTTGCTGTTACTGAAAAGTTTAATATATCTAAACTCCTTGTGAAAATTTGAACTTTGCTCATATTAACTTTAGATTTCATAAGAGAAATGTTAGATAACAGCCAAAATGAATAGGATAATGGGGATAAGCACATTTAAAAGATATGGTGTGTCCCTGAAACGTTCACATCTAACTGTGTGAAAGAGATTGTTCAATGTGGTGATGTAAATTAAGCATGGCAGCATTAGAAATGCTACTAAGGGGAACTTGATAATGTGATATGCCCTGAACAGACATTTTGGAAGGCCTTTTCTCTGTCCCAGATATTTGCCACACTGTTTAAAACATTTTCCATAAGTAGTATTCGAGAAGCTTTCACATCTTAGTAGAAATCAGCCTACCAGAGTACTCAGAAGTGTCTGTCCACTCATACATATGCCATAGGGTATCAAGAAGACAAATTAGAGTCCTTGTGTGTGGCTGCATGGCTCACAATCTGGTTGGGATCATAGAAATGTGGCAGTATGGCTCATGACTGAACTGCTGGTTAGGACAGATTTGGGCAGTTTAGGACATACTGGCCAGGGCAATGAGGAGTGGAACTGGCAGATAATACTTGAGAGAGCTCTGCCTGGGGACAAATCCCAAGCCAGCTGAGACTTTATAGGTAAGAATTAGAGAGCAAACTAAAGAGGGCAACATTGGAATGGATGTCTGCTACAGTCCTCCAGATCAGAAACAGGTAGGTGAGGTCCCTTTTGGATAGCTTGGGGAACTCTTTTGCTGGCAGGCCGTTGTCTTTTTGGGGCCTTCATCCTCTCCAGTAATATTTAGAAGAGTGATACAGTTGAGTGTAAGCAATCCAGGAGGTTTCTGGGGCATGTTGATGACAACTTCTTGACACAGGTGATCAAAGAAGCAACAGATGGAGATGATAGTTGCAAAGATCTGGTTGAAAATATGAAGCTTGCGGATAGGATTGACTATAGTAGTCATGAAATGGTGGAGTCTGAGATCAGGAGGGAAGGGAAAAAGGCAAACAGTAGGATTATATTCCTATACTTTAGGAGATCAGACCATGTTTGACCAACCTGTTAGCCTTCTGAAACAACTGGCCTGGTGGACCAGGGGAGAACAGCATCATATGCTTTTTATTTTGATGTCAGCAAGACTTTCAGCACTTTCTACCATAATATCCTTTATAGACAAACTGGTGAAATATGGACTAGATAAATGAACAGTGAGATGGACTGAAAACTGGCTGAATTTCATGGCTTGAGGGATTATTATCAGCAGCACATTCAGCTGTAGTCCCATTACTAGCAGCGTATGTTGGGTCAATACTGGCATCAGTACCAAAATGTTTTTATTAATGATTCAGTTGGTGGGACAGGGTGAGAGGAGTGGTTGACAGACTAGACTAGGCATGTCCAACCTGTGGCCTGTGGGCTGCATGCAGCCTGGCAAAGCCCATCCTGCAGCCGCTTCATGCCCTGCACCATCACGGTGGTGGCTCTGCCTCGCTGAGTGGCCCAGCCTGGCCTGGCTCCAGGAGCACACGCATCGCTCACCAGCAGCCAAACATCAGTGTGTTGTTGGCACTGTCTGGGCTGAAACCAGGGCATGGGGAGGGTGCAGTGCAGTGCCAACTCAAGTTATGGCAAATAATTGTATGCATTTTGATACATTGACTAAACACAGTCCTGTGAACTGCAAAAAAAAAAAATCATAGAATCATAGAATTAGCTAGGTTGGAAAAGACCTACAAGATCATCCAGTCCAACTATCCACCTACCACCAGTAACCCCACTAAACCACGTCTCTCAGCACAACATCTAAACGTTTCTTGAACACCTCCAGGGACAGTGACTCCATCACCTCCCTGGGCAGCCCATTCCAGCGCCTGACCACTCTTTCAGAAAAGTAGTCTTTCCTAATGTCCAGCCTAAATCTCTCTCTGGCACAACTTGAGGCCATTCCCCCTCGTCCTGTCACTAGTTACAAGAGAGAAGAGGCTGAGCCCCAGCTCACTACAACCTCCCTTCAGGTAGTTATAGAGAGCGATAAGGACACCTCTGAGCCTCCTCTTCTCCAGACTGAACAATCCCAGCTCCCTCAGCCGCTCCTCAGTAGGCCTGTGCTCTAGACCCCTCACCAGCTTCGTCGCCCTCCTCTGAACACGCTCCAGGGCCTCAATGTCTTTCTTGCAGTGAGGGGCCCAAAACTGGACACAGTACTCGAGGTGGGGCCTCACCAGGGCTGAGTACAGAGGGACAGTTACTTCCCTGCTCCTACTGGCAACACTATTTCTGATACAAGCCAGGATGCCATTGGCACACTGCTGGCTCATGCTCAGCCGAGCATTGACCAATGCCTCCAGGTCCCTTTCCTCTATACAGTCTTCCAGCCACTCTGCCCCAAGCCTGTAGTGTTGCCTGGGGTTGTTGTGGCCAAAGTGCAGGACCCGGCACTTGGTCTTGTTGAACCTCATCCCACTAGCTTCAGCCCAGAGATCCAGCCTGTCCAGATCTCTCTGTAGGGCCTTGCTACCCCCAGGCAGATTGACGCTTCCTGCCAGGTTGGTGTCATCTGCAAACTTACTGAGGGTGCCCTCAATGCCCTCATCCAGGTCATCAATAAGGATATTGAAGAGGACAGGCCCCAGCACCGACCCCTGGGGAACACCACTCGTGACTGGTCACCAGCTGGATTTAAAACTCCATTCACCACCACTCTCTGGGCCCAGCCCTCCAGCCAGCTCCTTACCCAGCAAAGAGTGTACCTGTCCAAGCCACAGGTTGCCGACTTCTCCGGGAGAGTACTGTGGGAGACAGTCGAAGGCTTTGCTGAAGTCTAGGTAGACCACATCAACAGCCTTTCCCTCATCCACCAGACGGGTCACTCGATCATAGAAGGAGATCAGGTTGGTCAAGCAGGGCCTGCGCTTCACAAACCCATGCTGGCTGGGCCTGATCCCCCGGTTGTCCTGCAAATGCCACATGATCTCCCTCAAGACAATCTGCTCCATAACATTCCCTGGTACTGAGGTCAGGCTGGCAGGCCTGTAGTTCCCCGGATCCTCCTTACAACCCTTCTTGTAGATGGGAGTAACACTGGCAAGTCTCCAGTCTTCTGGGACCTCTCCAGTTGACCAGGAGTGCTGATAGATGATGGAAAGTGGCTTGGCTATCTCCTCCGCCAGCTCCCTCAGCACTCTCAGATGGATCTTGTCTGGCCCCATGGACTTGTGGCAGTCCAGGTGGAGTAGTAGGTCTCTGACTGTTTCTTCCTGAATCGGGGGGGGGTTTATTCCGCTCCCCATCTGAGACTTCCAGGTCAGAGAGTAGAGTACTCTGAGGATAACTGGTCTGACTTTTAAAGACAGACATAAAGAAGGCATTGAGAACCTCAGCCTTTTCATTGTCCTCAGTGGCTGCATTCCCAGCCGTGTCCAGTAAAGAATGGAGATTTTTCTTGGTCCTCCTCTTACTCTTAATATGTTTGTAAAAGAGTTTCTTGTTCCCTTTTACCCCAGCAGCCAAGTTGAGTTCGAGCTGGGCCTTCACCTTTCTAATTTGCTCCCTGCACATCCTAACAACCTCTTTGTAGTCTCTAACAACTCTTTGTAGTCTCCCGGAGTTGCCTGTCCCTTCTTCCACAGGAGGTAGATTCTCTTTTTCTCCTGGAGATATGCAACTGTGCTTTCCAATTTGATAAAGGAATTTGATAATAGTTCTCAGGATTGTGAAAAAAATCATCAGTTTTTTAGTATATTTGTGACTTCATTTGCAGTTGACTTATTACCTACAAGTTTTCAAATTGAGTGTATAGAGTTGCAATCAGATATCCAACTCAAGGAAAAATCAGATCATGCCTCTTTACTAGACCTTTACAAGACCTGTCTTAACAGAGAAAAGTATCCCTTGCTTCACAGTCACACCTTATTCATGAAATCACTTTTCTGCAGTACATACATTTGTGAACAGCTGCTGTCAAGGATGAAGTACAGAAAAAGTTCATGAAAAATCTCTGATGAACACCTTGCAACCACTTCCCCTGAACCAAACTGATACATTAGTTTCACAAAAACAAGGCCAAATATCCCACAAAAACATCGGAAGCAGATGCTGGTGGGATGGCAGTAGAAGTTGAACCTTCCCACCAATATTCCCTTACGTTTTGTTGCTGTGTGACAAATGGCAGAGGGGCAGTCTGACATAATCGCATCTGACATGGAAGTGCATATAATGCAAAGGTGTGTCATTGAATTCCTCCATGTGGAAAAAATGGCACACAATGACATTCTTTGATGTTTGCTGAATGTTTATGGAGTCCAAACAATGGATGTCAGTGCAGTGAGGCAGTGGGTGGTGTATTTCAGCAGTGACAACAGTGGGTCACCTCCACTAGTGCAGATTTTGACAAGCACAGCGTGTAGGCTCTTGTTCATCACTAGCAAAAATGCATAGCTGATGGTGATGACTCTGTTTAAAAATAAAGTTCTGTAGCTGAGAATTTGCTCTATTAAATAGTGTTATTCTGCTCTTTGTTGTAGTTTTCATGGAAATAAAAGGAGACATTACTTTTGTAGCAATGTATATATATGTGGCTCAAGAAAATTCCTGTTCACTCAGTACAGCCCTGGCAAGCCAAAGGGTTGGACACCCATGGCCTAACTGCTTTTTCTTTCCATTGCTTAAAAATGAAGTGCTTTAGATACTGGGCAGATTGTTTAGCCTAAGTCCAGTTTCTCCTGTAGCCCAGTGATAAAAGACATGGCATTACTACTTACATAACTGTGTGCCTATTTCTAGTCTCATCTTCCTGTTAATAACTCACAAGATCTTCAAATCATTCTTCTCTTTCTTACCTTCTCTCATAAAATAGAAGCCTGAAAATGCTAACTAAGCTGGTCTGAAAATGCTACACAACACTTACATGTGTGCAAAACACATAAAAAATATCTCAAGATAACATCTTGAGAGTTTAACCCAGTAAATCAGATATACCTTGTATTACTAACTTCTTTTTCAAAAACAGGACAGACCTAAATCTTCCTCGCACTTAGAAGCTAGGGCAGTATAATTCTTATAACATGCTGCAAAATTGTCTTGAAGTTTGTCTGCCAGGTGATGTGTTATTCAGCTTGAATAAACCCCTGACTGATTCCACAAGTGTTACAATGTATTGATTCATTTCCTTCAAGTGTCTGGTTAAAGGGTAACTTGAGGAAAGTTTTGTCCTTAAACAAATATTGTATATAAATCGGAGTTCATGATTGCCTGGACTGGGAGCTGGATAATGAGACTTGTCAGCTCTGTTGAATATGCAGCAGACAGATACGTGTGTAGAGCAGTTCTGAATGTTTCAGAAAAATACGTGAGCATTCAAAAGGTTTGCCGAACAGTTTCAGGTTTACTCTGAGCCTGTTTAAACCAAATCAATATAATTGTTCTTCAGAGGATCATTTATTATGTGTTACCCATTTCACTGTACAAATAAAAACTATTTCAGAAATGGAACAGAGCTCTCCATTAGGAGCAGTAGTCATAGAAAAGGTTTATGGTGAGTTTGGTTCCCGTAATCCTTTTTTTCCTTCAGGAAAAAATAAAAAATTTTGCTTCCTGAATCTTGATTTCACTCCTTTCCTTCTCTTTTTCTCTTTCTTTGCCTTTACCTTCCCTTTTTCTTGAGGAGGTAATGTGGGTGTGGAGATAATATGGTAAATTCTACTCAAATGATAGGAAAGTCATTATTTAAATCTCCTAAGCAGATTAGATGCAAATACAATATGGTGTAAGAGAGTGGACATGCAGCTTTTGTAACTAAAGTCGCTAAACTGGGATGTACAACCCATTTAAACAGGCATCTAACTTAATCATCAGGTCAAACCTACCCAAGGTATTGCTAATCAAATAAAACTGTACGGTTACCTTTCAAATATGATACCATCTGTGAATTTTTGGGCTCCTATGATGATCAAAAATGAGGAAAAACTGCACATAGCTATCAGCATAAAGATAAAACCTCTTTTCTATCTGACTTATTTTAAGGAACTTACCTTAACTGTGTGAACCATATCCTGATTACATTTTTAAGGAGAAGTGCAGAGACACATACAAAAAAAAAAGAAAAGAAAAGAAACATGCTGGAAAACAATTCTGAAGCTCCATTAGAAGACATGACTCCTGTTCAAACAAAAAATCCTGTTCGAGTACTGTGAGTAGAATGCAGTACTTTAGACAAGTTATTTCCTGTGTTTCTTCTCTGCATTATTCATATGAAACATCTATCAACATGGTGTGGCTTGATGAAGTGGCACTTTTTAGAGGAACATTACAGCTGTATACAAACATGTTAAAAGATGCAAACTGAAGCTGGACAAGCTGAACTGTAGGCTTGCCAAACAATTCACCAGTCATGTCCCCTAAAAGATGTAAGAATGCTATGTGTCCATGTGGAGGGCAGGGATATTTTTGTTAATGGGGTATTCTTCCCTAATAGTAAAGTCAATTAACCTCTCTTACTATGAGGATCTGACTGCCACTGCTGCTAGAAACCACAAATGTCTGGGACAAGTATGTCTGAGACTGTTTCTGCTGAATCAGCTCTCAATATAATAAATCTATTAAACCAGTACCGTGAACACAGAGACATTTCACAATACAGTGGAAAATGCACTGCAAAGTGTGCCTTTGATTTCAGCAAATTCTGAGCCCTTTTCTAATAATCACTGTTACATAAAGAGTATGAAATCTTTTGTGACACCAGCAGCAGACTGCAATACTATTAAAACCACTGGTTGTATTTTTTGAGTCATTGATTATGTATAAAGTTGAAGATGAAACTCTAATATCACATGCTGTGATATGAATTCTAAAGCATCAAATGAATTAATATGCTAGTTAATTTAAATAAATAATTGGAAATATTATGTAATTTATGTGAAAAGATGAGTTGCCATGCATACCTTTTCTTGGGTTAATATCACAGCTGTTGTCAGGTGTCACATTTCTGTTAGGTTTCCTCAAAGAAAGACATTGTGAGTTTCTGCACTTACATATAAATGTAGGAAGGTTTCTCTGAAAGTAATGCCTCCTATTTTATTATGTTGACACGCAAAAATATTGTTTTGTAGCTGAGAATTTGCTCTTTCAAATAGTGTTATTGTGCTCTTTGTTGTAGTTTACAGGGAAATAAATAGGAGGCATTACTTTCACGGTGACTTATGTGGCATGGGCCCCCAGATAAACTGGAACCCTTTCCTATTTTGTAATTAATGCTGTCCAAATGAAAGTACTGACAATGAAAGTTTTGTAAAACCACAAAATATAGAACTTAATTCATATGTCGTAATAAGTATGTCTTACTGTCCAAAGCAAACATGTACCCAGTTGTAAGTAAATTCTCAATTACTTGGAAGTGTACTGTTCTATGATTTTCTGTGAATCACTTCATCCAGTAGACAGAATATGTTATCTATAAACCAATAAATAAATAAACACATTACTTAAAAAATTACTGTTACTGTTAAAAACATACTTTTTTTTTGGATTTATCTCTAGAGGATGTAATAGGCTTCCTTATTACACAAAATAAATAAATAAGAATTGAACCCTAAAAAAAAAGACAAATATTCAGACTTACTTATGGATTGGATCACAACCTTAATATATTTTTCTTATATTTAAATAGAACAGATTTCTCTTTTTCTGTGTGTAATGTTTGCTGTTAAATAAAATTTCTGGTTTTACTAGCATATTTGAGGAACAGACCGGGTACAAAGAAAAGTAGCATTTACTGGTTTGTGGAAGAATACTTCCCAAAGCATTCTAATCACAGTCACTGCTTGTACTGCATGCCACTTTTTATTTTAAACAAGAGATGAACTAATCACTTGTACGAAGCTCCACGTGTGTAGATGGGAGGGAATAATTCTATGTCCAAGAGATGTGCAGTTGTCATGTCTTCAGTGATATTTGTCACACAACTACTACACCTGAGGGAGCCATGAAAAGGAGTGGTTGCAGCCACTACAGGAGGCAGAGCAGAGGAGAGAAGGTCCCAGTCATAATGTTGTCTCAATATTCTGTATCTTCTGGGTGGTATGAATAGCATTTGCAGCGGTGTGATGTTTTCTTAGAACACCTTAGGGGCATGGGTTTGTCTTGCCTGGACTGCATTGAGTGAAGAGGGATTGTTTTTGGGCAGCATAGAAAATACATAATATAGTTAATGCATATAGGTAACAAAACAAAAACTTCTGCTTTGTTTCTAGAAAGACTCATAATTCCTTAAAAAAACGAGGAGAGGGGAGAGAAGGAAGGCTGCTATTAACTCAGGTGAGGTAGAAGGCTGTTTTGACAATGTCATTATCCAGATTTATATATGCGTCTTTCAACTTCACTCAAGGTCTCATTCTCCTCTGCCACTCCAAAGGCTTGAGGACTAGTAATTGTTCAAAACCTCCATGGATTACCCCAATCCTTTTGAGGACATGAGAGCAATTCCAAATTAACTCCCAAATATTTTCATGTAAACTGTGTGTCCTGTCTCAGAAAGAATAATCCATTACATTCACATATAAACAGAACCTTTAAATATACAACAGATGTTCCATTTTTTGTAAAGCTCTTGAATTAATTGACAAGCCTTTGGCTAAACTGATGAATTAATTTGTTCAGGGCAGATTTCATAAATCCTCTAATAATTCTTGCCCTTACACATCTTGACTTGATTTCTGAGATCTACAGCATGTGTTTTAAATGTTTTAACCTTTACTACTTTAATCAGGTAACATTTATTTCAGGACTGGATGATGATCGGTCACTGAAAGATATAGTTGACTGGGAAATTAAATCCAATTTGTCAGTTAAACAAATGTCTTCTACATCTGAAATAAGAAGAAATCAGTCTGTATTACCAGACCCCTGAAATGCTTAGTGGTTTTGATGGCAATCTGCTTTTCAAGAATACATAGTGCTGAATTGCTAAGTATTGCTGAATGCAGTACTGGTATGCAGAAAACCACGGTCACCATGCTTATATAAAGCTGATTTTTTGGGTATAGTTTCAATGTAAGCATTTAACTGAATGATGAGATTTATTTGTATCTTTTAAGGATATATATTCTTTAATACTCAGAGGTTAGTTACCAATTTAAGCAGCAATGAAATTATTCAGAAAAACAAGTTTTGTTTAGGATACTTGCTTCATAGAAGTCTAATGCTTCTAATGTAATTATATCAACTAATTGTGCAACAAAATGTGCGTATAGAAAGTTTTTTATCTTTCATTGCTAGACAACTGGCATGCTGGTTGCCCACTCTATAAATCTGTATATGTTTTCTGTAATGAACATTCAGAGGTACAAATCTACAGTCTGTAAGATATGATAGGCATATGTTACATGTATGGTATTTTTTTTTCTGATGAAAGTCTTTAACAGATCAAAAGGTCATTTTTTGGCCTCTTCTGTAAGGTTTGTCATTATTTGGAGTAGATGTTCTGTGGACTTTTCTGACCATCATAAAAAGCAGCCAAAAATACAAAACCAAGCATCCAAAAACAGGAGACCTAACAAAGCTTGTTCATTTTTCCCTTGATATTGTCCACCAGGTTCTTTCTTGACAGTTTCTCCATTGCAATCAGAAGTGCTTTAAAAGCTGTGATCTGGAGAGGTCAGCCAAAATCTCCTGGTGTATACTTTGTTTCATATATAATATTCAGCACACTGGTTCTATTCTAGAAATGCTGAGAAACTATTATACTTCAGAAATGAACTGCTTTTGTCTTATGCACTACAGGGAATGCCCTGCAGGGTACATCTAGATTAGTTTTATCAGGGATTGGGACTGATGCTAATGTGCTGTCCACGTTACAATAAGAAGGCAAACAGACCTTGTGCCTTTAAATTGCTCTCCAGAAGCAAATCTAGCCACTGGTGGAAAATGCCTTGAGGAATTTTCAAATTGTTGTCAGACACTGTAGTCTAAATTTACTTCAGTATGTTGTAGAAACAACTATGCTATTAAGCAGCTGCTGTATTGCCAACTTTAAAATATATTAATGCAAAATAGATGATAGGATAAACCTGTAACTGAAAACTGAATAGAACATAAGCTGCAAGGATTTGTTAATTATACGTATGTTTTCAAATACTTCACTTAATATTAACATCTCCTGTCACAGCATCTCTGATAATTAATAACATATTGCTGCAGATACTGAGGACAGCAAAGCATTTACAGCTAGGCAACCAAGTGTGGGGAAGATGTGTGGAAGAATTGCATCAGAAAATAAAGAATATTTAGAGCAACAAAGGATTAAAAAATCCTTTGGTTCACAGTTTCCCACTTCAAAACACCAGGTTCACCTTACTAAACTCAAATTTAACATCAAATTTTACTGTTGTGTATTATTATTCCTCGAGTACTATGTCCAGTTTTGGGCCCCTCACTGCAAGAAAGACATTGAGGCCCTGGAGCGTGTTCAGAGGAGGGCGACGAAGCTGGTGAGGGGTCTGGAGCACAGGCCTACTGAGGAGCGGCTGAGGGAGCTGGGATTGTTCAGTCTGGAGAAGAGGAGGCTCAGAGGTGTCCTTATCGCTCTCTATAACTACCTGAAGGGAGGTTGTAGTGAGCTGGGGCTCAGCCTCTTCTCTCTTGTAACTAGTGACAGGACGAGGGGGAATGGCCTCAAGTTGTGCCAGAGAGAGATTTAGGCTGGACATTAGGAAAGACTACTTTTCTGAAAGAGTGGTCAGGCGCTGGAATGGGCTGCCCAGGGAGGTGATGGAGTCACTGTCCCTGGAGGTGTTCAAGAAACGTTTAGATGTTGTGTTGAGAGACGTGGTTTAGTGGGGTTACTGGTGGTAGGTGGATAGTTGGACTGGATGATCTTGTAGGTCTTTTCCAACCTAGCTAATTCTATGATTCTATGATTTCTCTCTGAAAATTTGAATTTAAGACAGACATCAACAAACCCCAAAATCACAGAATTACAGAACTGTAGGGGCTGGAAGGGACCTTTAGAGATCATCTAGCCCAACCCACCTGCCAAAGCACGCTCCGTAGACCAGGTTGCATAAGTAGGTGTCCAGGCTGGTCTTGAATGTCTCCAGAAAAGGAGACTCCACAACCCCCTGGGCAGCCTGTTCCAGTGCTCCGTCACCCTCACTGTGAAGAAGTTCTTACGCACATTTGTGCAGAATCTCCTATGCTTCAGTGTGTGGCCATTTACCCTTGTCCTATCGTCACGCACCGCTGAAAAGAGTCTGGCCTCATCCCTTTGCCTCCTGCACCTTAGATATTTATAAACATTGATCAGATCCCCTCTCAGTCTTCTTTTGTCAAGGCTGAACAGAGCCAGGTCACTCAGCCTTTCCTCATAAGAGAGGTGCTCCAGTCCTTTTGTAATCTTTTTGGCCCTCCGCTGCACTCTTTCCAGGAGATTCCTGTCTTTTTTGTACTGGGAAGCCCAGAAATGGACACAGTACTCCAGGTGAGGCCTGACCAGGGCAGAGTGTAAGGGGAGGATCACCTCCCTTGACCTGCTAGCCACGCTCTTTTTAATGCACCCCAGGATGCCACTGGCCCTCTTGGCCACTGTGGCACACTGCTGGCTCATGGCCAACACGGTGTCCACCAGGACAACCAGGTCCCTCTCTGCAGAGCTCCTCTCCTCTAGCAGGTCATCCCCCAACCTGTACTGGTGCACGCAATTATTCCTCCCTAGGTGCAAGACTCTACACTTGCTTTTGTTAAACCTCATCTGGTTCCTCTCTGCCCAACTCTCCAGCCTGTCCCAATCTTGCTGAATGGCAGCACAGCCTTCTGGTGTGTCAGCCATTCCTCCCAGCTTCGTATCATCAGCAAACTTGCTGAGAGTGGACATTATCCCCTCATCAAGGTCACTGATGAAGATGTTGAACAACACCGGACTCGGCACCGACCCCTGAGGAATACCACTAAATACAGGTCTCCAACTGGACTCTGCACCACCGATCGCAACCCTCTGAGCTCTGCCAGTCAGCCAGTTCTCAACCCACTTCACTGTCCACTCATCTATTCCACAGTTCCTCAGCTTTGTCATAAGGATGTTGTGGGAGACATTATCAAATGCCTTGCTGAAATCAAGGTAGACCGCATCCACTGCTCTCCTCCCATCCACCCAGCCAGTGCTGACATCATAGAAGGCTACCAGGTTGGTCGAGCATGACCTCCCCCTGGTGAATCCATGCTGACTACTCCTGATAACCTTCTTCTCTTCCCATTGCCTGGAGATGGCATCCAGAACAAGCTGTTCCGTCACCTTTCCAGAGACGGAGGTGAGGCTGACTGGCCTGTAGTTTCCTGGATCCTCCTTCTTGCCCTTTTTGAAGACTGGAATGACATTGGCTATCCTCCAGTCTTCAGGCACCTCTCCCATTCTCCAAGACCTCTCAGAGATGACAGAGAGCGGTTCAGAAATCACCTCTGCCAGCTCCATCAACACATGTGGATGCATCCCATCAGGGCCCATGGATTTATGTACACTGATGTTGCCTCGACGCTCTTGGACCATCTCCTCCCTCACCAAAGGGAAGCCTGTCATTCCCCAGACTCTCTCACTTATCTCCAGGGTCCAAGATTCCCAAGGGGGAGTCTTTGCAGTGAAGACAGAAGCAAAGAAGGCATTCAGTATCTCGGCCTTCTCAGCATCCCCCATTACCAGAACACTCCTTCATTTTGTAGGAGACCCACATTTTCCCTAGTCTTCCTTTTATTGTTGACATACTTAAGAAAGCCTTTCTTACTATCCTTTATCTCCTTTGCCAGATTCAATTCCAGGTGGGCTTTAGCTTTCCTCGTCACATCCCTGCAGGCCCTGACAATGTTCCTATATTCTTCCCAAGAGGTCAGACCCTTTTTCCACATTTCATGGACATTCTTCTTCCCTTCGAGTTTATGCATGAGCCCCTTGCTCATCCACACAGGTCTCCTGCCACCCTTCCCCAAATTCTTACTCAAAGGAATGCACCGCTCCTGACCTTGGAAGAAGCGCTGTTTAAATCCTGACCAACTCTCACAGGCCCCCCTTAGCTTCTAACACTCTAGCCCACGGGATAGCTCTAAGGAGGTCCCAGAAGAGATCAGTGCTGGCCCTCCTGAAGTCCAGAGCAGCAATCCTAATTTTTGGTTTGCTTCTTCCATGCTAGATCTTGAACTCCACCATCATGTGATTGCTACATCCCAAGCTGCCCCCAACCTTCACTTCCCTAACAAGCCCATCCTTATTAGTAAGAACAAGGTCCAGTAGCATCCCACCCCTTGTCGGTCCCTCCACCACCTGCATCAGAAGGTTATCTTCAACACACTGCAGGAACTGTCTGGACCGCACACGCCTGGCCATGTTGCTTGTCCAACAAATGTCTGGATAACTGAAGTCTCCCATAAGAACCAGTGCCTGGGATCACGAGGGTGCTTCCAGCTGCTTGTACAAGGTCTCATCAACTTCCTCCTCCTGATCAGGGGGCCTACAACACACACCCTCAACAGTGTCACCCATACTAGACCACCCGTTAATTCTCACCCACAAGCTCTCCACAGGTACATCACCCTTCCCAAGGTGGGGTTCAATACATTCTAGCTGCTCTCTCACATAAAGCGTAACTCCACCACCCCACCTCACCAACCTGTCTTTCCTAAAAATGACATTGCCATCCATGACAGCATTCCAGTCATGCGAGCTGTCCCACCATGTCTCCGTAATCGCAGTAAGATCGTGGCCTTGCGACTGCACACAGATCTCTAAACTCTTCCTGTTTATTTCCCATGCTGCAGGCATTAGCGTACAGACACGTCAGGGAAGCAGCAGATGCAGGTATCCCTAAGGGGACACGAGGATTTCAGGTGGGGAATTTGCAATGCTACCTCCTCTGAGGAGTCCTCAAAGAGTGGCAAAAACATCCTATTGTGACTGGCCCGGGGACTCCGTGTATACTCGTTATCGATTACCTCAGAAGGGGACATTTCAAGGATCCCAAAGGGTATCGATGGGCCTTTGGAATAGCTGCTGTAGACACAAACAATGTTAAGCAGCTGTCTGTTTTTCCTGGCCTGTCAGAAGGTCCATCTGTCGTGGGGTTGCTACAAGTAAAAGAGCAACAAGTACCGACTACCACAAAAACGGTGCACAGACGGCAGTACCGCACCAACAGGGATTCCTTGCTCCCCATTCATAAGTTGATTCATCAACTAGAGAGCCAGGGAATGATCAGCAAAACTCACTCACCTTTTAACAGCCCCATATGGCCAGTGCGTAAAGCCAGTGGAGAATGGAGGCTGACGGTAGACTACCGTGGCCTGGATGAAGTCACACCCCCACTGAGTGCTGCGGTGCCGGACATGCTAGAACTCCAGCATGAATTGGAGTCAAAAGCAGCCAAGTGGTATGCCACCACTGACATTGCTAATGCCTTCTTTTCCATTCCTTTGGCCACAGAATGCAGGCCACAGTTTGCTTTCACCTGGCGGGGCATTCAGTATACCTGGAACCGTTTGCCCCAGGGGTGGTAACACTGCCCAACCATTTGCCATGGGCTGATCCAAACTGCACTGGAACAAGGCAGTGCTCCTGAGCACCTACAGTACATTGATGACATTGTTGTGTGGGGTGATACAGCAAAGGAAGTTTTCGAGAAAGGAGAGCAAATAACCCAGATCCTTCTGCGAGCTGGTTTCACTATTAAGTGAAACAAAGTGAAAGGGCCTGCACAGGAAATTCAGTTCCTAGGAGTAAAGTGGCAAGATGGACGTCGCCACATCCCAACGGATGTGGTCGACAAAATCACTGCCATGTCTCCACCCACTAATAAGAAAGAGACACAATCTTTTCTGGGCATAGTGGGCTTTTGGAGAACGCACATTCCAAACTACAGCCTCATTGCAAGCCCCCTTTATCAGGTGACGTGGAAGAAGAATCGCTTTACGTGGGGTCCTCAACAGCAGCAGGCTTTTGAGCAGATTAAACAGGAGATAGCCCATGCCATGGCCCTGGGGCCAGTACAGACAGGACAGGATGTAAAGAACATCCTCTACACTGCTGCTGGAGAGAAAGGTCCCACTTGGAGTTTGTGGCAAAGAGCCTCAGGAGAGACCCGAGGCTGACCCCTGGGATTCTGGAGCTGAGCATACAAGGGGTCTGAGGAGCGCTACACTCCAACTGAGAAGGAGAGCTTAGTTGCGTATGAGGGGGTTCGAGCTGCTTCTGAAGTAATCGGAACTGAAATGCAGCTCCTCCTAGCACCTCGACTGCCAGTGCTCAACTGGATGTATAAGGGAAAGGTTCCCTCCACCCATCATGCTACTGATGCCACTTGGAGTAAGTGGGTTGCG
>NC_034438.1:42529250-42586959 GCF_002078875.1 Numida meleagris | reverse complement strand
CAATTTGCAGAGGTAAAGGCTGTCCAGCTGGCCTTAGATGTTGCTGAACGGGAGAGGTGGCCAGTGCTTTATCTCTATACTGACTCATGGATGGTGGCAAATGCCCTATGGTGGCAGTTACAGCAGTGGGAACAAACTAACTGGCAACAAAGGGGTAAACCTATTTGGGCTACTGAACTATGGAAAAACATTGCTGCCCGAATTAAGAATATGGTTGTAAAGGTGCATCATGTAGATGCTCATATGCCCAAGAGTCTGGCTATTGAAGAACAACAAAATAACCATCAGGCAGATCGAGCCTCCAAAATTAAGGTGGCTCAAATGGACTTGGACTGGCAACACAAGAGTGAGTTATTTCTAGCTCGCTGGGCCCATGAGACCTCGGGCCATCAAGGAAGAGATGCAACATACAAGTGGGCTAGAGACCGAGGAGTGGACTTAACTATGAACACTATTGCACAGGTTATTCATGACTGTGAAACATGCGCCACAATTAAACAAACAAAGAGGATGAAACCTTCTCAACTGGGAAGATTCCCATAGGGCAAGATCAATGCTGCCATAGTACAACTCATGCTTGAGAGCATTCAGAAGACTTTATAAAGGAAACTGTCCCTTGAAGTTAAGAGTATTTTGTTGTTGCAAAGGATCAGAGAGCTTGATTTTTACAGCAAACTGTTAAACTGATGTTAGATCCAACCATTACTTCTATTTCCTTTTGAGGGATCAAATACAAATTCAGTCTGAGATTTCCCCACTAAAGAAATGAATGAATGACTAAAAGAACAAGGCAACTGAGAAAGTCTATTACTCAAGCATCATATTTTCAGAAACATCTATCTAAGAACTATCAACTCACGAACCTGTAACAGAGTGCTGCTGACCTCACTGTCTGCTGTCTCAGCTGCAGGTGCAAGTTGGACAGTTTGGGGCTGCCTGAAGATGCCATGCAGGTGTCATCAGGATGACCACTGCCCACATAGCCATTGATATAAAATATTATAAAGCAGGATATCTAACCCTGACAGTAAAAACCATTTTGCATTCAGGAATTTTTCACCAGAATGTGTTTCCACAAGATGCAAATACTTATTCCATGTGAAAATAGTGCCAACTCACTGAGTAATTTACAGCTTCTATTTAATAGTTCACAATATCATTATATCACTACTTAGGTCTGGAAGGGAACAAAACATCTGTTTAAACTGCAAAGGGCTCTAGAAAACCCCATGTGTAAATTTAACTAGAGTGTGATTCTTTCATATAGAATCATAGGATCATTTGAGTTGGAAGGGACCCTTAAAGGTAGTCTTGTCCAAATTCAGTACTCCAGTGAGGTCTCACTAGCATAGAGTGACAAGACAATAACTGTCATGCTAACGGCCTTGACTTTATTTCAAAGGTCATAAGGAATAGCAATCATCTACTAACAAAGAATTTGTTGCAGTTGTTTTTTCAAGGCCACGGTGCAGGCAAACAAACTCCCTAGAAGATCACTGCCACTTCCTACAGCAACTATCCTAAACCTAAGCCTATCCTGAATCCTAACCATAACCGTAACCAAAACACTAATAACATTAAACACTAACCCAAACTCTAACTCTAATCCTAACCCTTAAACTAACACTAATCCTAACCCTTTCTTTCTCTGGACTTTGTTCTTTCTTTCTTCTTTCGTTCTTCCTTTCTTTCTCTTTCCTTCTCAAGTAATTTTTATGCTTGAATTCTTTCTTCATCTGCTTCTTGCTTGTAGTGGGAGTGGGAAGGACACTAAATATTCTGTATGCGATGATTTAATTTAGATTTCAAATCTTACTCTACAATTTCATAACTAAAACAAATTTTACCTTTTCAGGAATTCCTAAAATAATATCAGAGAATACAGTCTAAGTGTTTTACTCTCTGACGCATTATTACAAGAGGTATTTATCCACTGAAAAAAAAAAAAGGAAAAAAACCCAGAAAATAATAAGATGGAAAAATAAAGCCTAACAAATGCAAAATCTTGCACATAAGCCCATAAAGGTATATTTGAAAATTACATTAGAGTAAGTATGTATTAAATTAAAAATCATGGAGTAAATCCAACAAGTATTCATCAATTATTGCTGAGAAAGCAATGTTATAAATACATTAAAAATCATGATTAGTATGTCTGAAATTGAAAGATTCACATTGCAGTTTATCTCAAGAGGAAAGATGTTAACTTCTACATGGTCACATGAACCAGGTTGTGAACCCAGGAGTCCTCCGGATACGTTTTCAGCAACAGTTGTAGCTCTGCTTCTGGTTTCATCATTGTCTCTTCCACAAGACTGCTGCTTCCCTCTATTTTAGAAATCTGTGAAGAAAACTGGAAGAACAGTGTAGGCAGACTTCAAAAACACACAGCTGATCTTGTGGAAAGACAGACTTGTCCATGCTTGTGTAAGAGTAAGGAGTAAATGCTGGTACCCTGCTGTAAGTAGAAGAAATAGCGTAAGAAAAAAGCTCTTGTAAAGACAGCTGAAAATGACCACATGCAAACCTCCCAGATGTACTCAATCTGCTCCCCAAGCCAAGTGAAAAAACATGACAGCTCTTGTGCTCAGATATGCTTATAGCCATAGTTTAGATGAGACTTAAAGAACTACGTCCAAAGATGGCTGACCACTTGAAGGAAAAGGATCTTAGTGACATTTGTTTGAACAGTCATGAACAAACTTTGATTTTGCTATGATGAGTTGTGTGTTTTGTTTTGAGTAGGATTTGATAGAGCTAATTCCTAGTCAACTGTAAAATCACTTGAATGTGAGCTTAGAAAAAATGTTACATAAAACATTTTTATAAGTTAGGTTCTTAATGCAAATTAGTTTTAGGGAAGGGACGTTTGGCAAAGCTGAGCAACACATGCGCTTGTGTGACATTTGATTATCCCACGAGTTATGTGCTGTTGTGAATGTATGTATCTCTATCACAATTTCTATTTCAAAAACAATAGTTAATGATCTCTTACTTGTCATACACACATCTCATATGCATTTTCTGTTGTGTTCAAAACTCCACAAACCTGTCCCACCTTCCAACTGCTTCCAGATATATGCTGCATAGCATCTGCTCCTGTACATGGGTCATCCCAGAGCTCTCACTGAAGTTAGTTTTGAACCTGAGGGAGTTCCTGTTTCCTTGGTTTCTTGTCTTCTGAACAGATTCTTTCTTCTGTGCTTTTGTCATTCTAGGAGCTCTCAGTAAGTCTGCAATCGAACCGGGCAACACGTTCATTTTGCTTTCAGTGGTGATACTGTTTTTCTACAGAAACACTAAATGTCCTCTGAAAATAAATGGATAATTTCTAGAAACAGCCAAGTTTAAACAAATTTAAAAACCCACACTTTGGGGTCACATCAAAACCTACAATGTCTAAAGTGCTTACACATACTAACAGTTTGATGACTCTCTCCTTCATCAACTCACACTGCTGTAGGCACCTACATACAACAAAATCATTACAAGCCCCTTAAACAATCGGTCTAATCTTGGATGTAAGACATAGTGCCAGACATATCTTCCTGTTGCAATTACAATGATTAGATTTTTGTTGACTGTAGAGTATACCAAATATAGCTGGTTTAGGTGACTACACTGAAGTCTTATGCACTTGACTAGATGCATGTTACCTTACAAAATACAGAGGACTCTCTTGCCCTAACTTGTTTGTAGTTAAAGTTTTCAGCAAGGCAGTGACAAAGAATCATAACTAATGCTTACAGAAGTTCAAAAAGTTCAGGCAGTTACAGTAACCCACTGCCTCACTGTGCTCACATCCACTGTTTTGTCTCCATAAATGTTCAGCAAGTGTTGACAAAGGTCAGTGGATGGAAGAATTCAGTTATACTTTGCTCCATAAGGCATCTGACATGGAAATCAGACTGCCCCTCTGCTGCCATCTGTTGCACAGCAATAAAATGTAGCGGAATACTGGTGGGAAGTTTCCGCCTCTACTGCCATACCACCACCATCTGCGTTTGATGTTGTGGGCCAACATTGTGAAATACAAGGCATTATTTTCGCAGGAGCCCTCATAAATACTTCTTACTGTCCAAAATTGTCTCTTTGCAGCCAAATTTCATTCATCTGCAATGCTCCAAACAGTGGAAATGCTTTTGTCTATAGAGGTAAAAAGTGCCTTCTGTGACTATAAGTCACAAAAATATCCTCCAAGTGAATTTCATGAATTAATTGGACATATAGGCCTACTAATCTTGTGTTCTAAACAGCAGTGTTACAGAGTGTAGTAATAGTTTTCTACTGAAAATGAACTCTTCAAGATGGGAATCACAAAAGATCTGAACATCTGAACCAGGTCTTTGATTGAAAGATTCAGTTGACACTGAAACTTTGTATAATGCTAACTGCAGGAAATTTCAGGCTCTGAGAAACTCCTATTTCACATATTTCATCGCATGTATCTTGAGTTAGGACAGCTCTTCCTTCTGACCTGAACTTTCACTCATAGGAGGTGAATACACTAAAAATAGCACTTGTTGACAGGACCTGTGAACCCTCTCTGACACTTATTATTGAAAGTATGAACCAAAAGTAATTTGATGGTATAATGATGATGTATTTTGCTTCAGGAAAGGCAGCTTGCATTGATAACTGGTTGTTTTCCATATAAATGGTATTAACATTTTATCTATCAGGGATATGTTCCAACTGTTGAACTGATGGAATTTTCAGAAAACAAAAATCTCCCAGAAAATAAGATGTACAATTTAACTGAGGTATTGGCTTTAGAGATCCTGGTATTTTATTTGTGTTACAGTAATTCCTGAATATCCCTGCCTTTCCTTCTCCTTGCTGCCTGAGGCTCTGTTAGTTACCATTTCAGTGCTCTGCCTTTCCTGTTCATGGGCTGTGCATACAGCCTTTATTTTGTGATGGCTAGTGAATGAGGCTTAGCAGAGAGACAGTCAGCCCTGTCTTAACACTGGAATATATAGGATATACTGTTTCTGAATGCTGGAAGGAAATGCATTACTGCTCAAAAGCTCCTTCAGCAGTAAAAGCAGGCTTTCCAATGAGAGGCTACCAAACTTGAAAACAGATTTGAAATGAAACTTCCATCTGCTTTCAAATCTTATGTTGCTTTTGCTGGAGAAAAGATCTGCAGCCTTCATCAGGACCCTGACACTGCTATGTAAGCTTCTTACTGGTACCGCTGGCAAAGTTTACACTGTATAAACCAGCTGGAAGCCTGAGTGCTGTGGAAAGGTAGACTGCCACACAAGTGAAGTAGCTGTCAGAAGACAGAGGAGGATCTCCTGTGCCAGATTCAGCTTTGTGGGTTATTTATTATTGCCCATATTGGCCTCTTCAAAACATAGCACATCTGTGCAATTTACTGAAGAGTTTGCTTTTTTACTAGAGGTTATTTTGCTGTCTATTGTAACTTGTACAACTTAACCACAGTCAGATGATCAACTTTTTCAGTTCTGATCTTCACAGAGTTTTGTTTCTCTCTTTACATTTACTAAGTTTAACATCTTAGCTCTTTGCTTATCAGATGAGTACAGAGGGCTTGAAGCTGCCCTGTGGTATTAAAATAAAAATATTAAAATCACCATGAGAAGACCTAATAATTATTAAACATTTGGTGTCAGCATTGCCTTTGATCTTCATGGCTTCAGTAGCTGAGGAAGATTCTTATCTAAACTTTATTGAAAGTCATAAAGCCAGCTTCTACTGCTATCAATTAGATGTGTTTCACTAGAAAACTTATGAGGCCCTGGATCTGAACTTTATAAGTACTGTTAAAGTTCCTTTTGCTCTATGAGTTTGTATGTATGTGCATTCATGTGTTAAAGATTGGGATTCAGATTAGAAATGTAAGCTGTAGAGTTTATTTCTGCACTGAATAGCTCGTCTTTCATTCTTTGTGCCACATAGCCTCCAGAAAAATCCTTCTCAGCAGCCAAAAGAAATCACTCTGCACCTGCCTGATATTTAACATCAACATCTAGGAGGGCAACCTAGGTGTCGAGTGAGAGGAAGTAGCAACACCCCATTTAGCTAGAGTGCACCAACCAATCTTACATCTCCTGTCTGCTTCTTGTCAAGCAAGTTCTCAATTTTTTTTGAAGTATCTGTTCCTCTTCCTTAACAACTCCCACTCAGAAGGTGGAGTATGAAAGCACAGTCTTAGGATCAAGAAGAAAGCCATCCTAACCTCAGTGAGTTAGCACGGAGACCATCCTAGTACTGAAAGAAAAGGAGAAAAGGCTTGAAAGCAATCCTCCAATGGATCCATGCCACATAAGTCTTGTGAAAGATAAGGGGTGATTAAAAAATGGTGAAAATGGGTGAATGGGAAAAAAGAAAGGGGAGTGAAAATTAAAAACCTTACCAGGAATAGAAGCTACATGCAACAGAAGATGTAGAGATCACTCAGGCTCATGTTCCTTCTATCTTACTTTCCTTTTAATCTAATATAAAAATAAAAGCATCAATCTTTGTATTAACCACAGTTTAACCAAGCAGAATAAAAAAGATTAACATGTACACTGTTCAACTCAGCTTTTTTTTTTTTTTAAAACTGTTACCTTATCATGAGCATAACTTCCACTTCAGAGTATTCTGATATTTCCCATTCCTGCCTGCTTCTTGGAAGGAAGGAACTTCCACCTTTAAAATGTAGACTGATTTCAGACCTCACAGACTTCAGTGTTGTTTGGAGTAGGTCCAAACATGCTGTCTATCTTTTCTTGTTTGGATTTGCAACCATTAATTCTAGGGAAGAAAAGAGTTTGGATAATCCTATCACATATGAATTGCATAGAAAGCACTGTTAGCCATCACAAGAATGGAAGACTGAAGGCAGCATCTGCTTCCAGGAGGGATGCATAACTAAGGAAAAGATTATTTTTTCAAAGGGATTATATTGATGTAACAACTTACACGATGTCTGTTGGGACCACAGACTAGAAGCAAACCTAAACTTCTCCTGAGAAACACATTCAGTACACTTCATGAGTATCAAATCAGAGAAAGCAAAGGCTTCATATGTATGTCTTTCCTAACCTGTGGTTAGGACTTGCTGTAAACAAGTATGTAGGTCAGGAAGACCATACTGCATGCAGCTAATTAAGTTTGGTCAGAATGTGGTAGGAGCTATCCCAGCTCCTGAAAAAAAAAAGTTCATGAGTCCTTTAATTTCTATAACTGTTTTAGTCTCACTTGAAAAGTGAAATCCACTGGGTCACAATATTTGCAATATACGTGCAGGATGTTGTACGTATAAGTTAAGATAGGAGTTTACACTCCAAGCGCTGGTGAAGACCTTCTTTGATGCAAGCAAAATCATTATCTGGCTAAGAATACCCCAAGCACTTCATTCAGTGTAAAAATTTAGCTTAAATTTCTTTTTTTTCCAAACAGATTAGCAAAATACCTTCAGAAAAGCTGTTCTGTTACTAAAACTAAGTAACTTTCTGATGTATTATGAGTCACAATTACATCACATACAGAAAGCAGCCAACCAACACTGGAGGGCCATTACTTAAAGCTCTCTCAGTGTTCTCTTATTTGGAAGATGTGTGTGTCGTGTGTGGAACTAGGATAGCTTGGCAAAAACTTTTAATAGTAATGTTCCTTATTTTTTAGAACATGTTGTTGCTGTTGCAATACTTCCTACTTCTGTACTTGTTATTACTGCACAAGCATATTGGATATTCAGTAACATTTAAGAATTAACAGTGACATAATCCCATGATCTGCATTGGAGCAGGCACAGCCCATAAGTAGTATGTTTTTCAGTAAGTAGCAAAACAAGCCAAAAAAATATATAAACAATGCAGATTTTTGTTTGCAACTTATACAGCAAGTTGGCTATAGAAGGTGGTGATATCCTGAGGCATTGTTTTACGTGATAAACCTTGATACTAAAACTTAGATTGTTAGGGTAAATCAACACACTGTTGCCAACAAATCCCAGTATCTTACTGTGCAGTAGAACTGACGTATGGAGTTCTATGCTGCCAGAGTTTTAGTTAGAACTTCCCAAACCATCTTTATGTGTTATTTCTAATTTATGATGATTGGAACAGCAAGTAATAATCTCAGAATCAGAAAATCTCATCAGGTTGTCCCGTTTGTGCACCTATCTCTGTGAACCTGCACTCTTACCTGTCAGGGCTATTATGGTTTATACTTCAGCTAACACCAAGAAGAAAGCTGTTCAGCTTGATTACTGCCACATGTCTACATTTGTAATTTCCTTGGTACAGTAAGGTATTTAGACTGCTTGTTCTCCCATTTCTCCTAGCACTTTCCCAACTATGTTTATATGTGTGGTAAAAGTATTACTGATACAATTTAAGACACTTCTTAAAATCATTTGCATCAAAATTTGTGGTGTGAGCCATGCATAATGATGTGATCTTCATTATGCTTCTGGTAGAAACACTTTTTTCTTTTTTAAAACAAGGCAGTTCACTTTTATTTTTCTTGAATCAGCCATTTCAAGATGTGGACATCTCCAACATAAAAGATATACACTGAGCCCCAGTAGGTCCTAATTAGCTCAGGAGAAGCCACTGAGAGTATGAAAATTCTAAAGGAGAAGCCTAACACTGCTGTTTTGTAATGGTTTTGTTTGTTTGTTTGTTTGTTTGTTTGTTTTTTGAATGGAAGAAGATTTTTGTTTTCTTTTAAATCTGTTACTATGGGAATAAAAGCACTGGCTGAGTGCCAGGATCTGGCAAAGATTGCTCCCTGTGGAAAGGTAGAGCTTGATAGGAGATGATTGCTTATCTAGCTGCCAAAAAAAAGCCTAGGCTTGCCTGAACCTGGGCAGGACAAAACTGTTTTTAGTATAGTCACAGTAAAGGGTCTGGTGAAAGTTTGGGCCCAAAAGTGAGGAAAGATTTTGGTTTTTTTGTGTGTTTGTTTTGGACTCGGCATATCCAAGAAAGCACATAGTTTCATACGACTCTTCAAGAGAGCTGCTCTAGAGGCCAGATATATCATCTAAAAAAGAAGGGGAAAAGAAGTGTCACTCCAAGATAGAACAGACACAAATTTTGCACTGTTCTTCAGTATCATTTTAGATTTCTGTTCATATCTGCATACATGAGTGACACATAGTGAAAAGGATAATCAAGATAATGATTCTTTTTCATTTTCTACTGATAAACACAGAAGACGTATAAACTCTTGGGTACAGAAATGTGCTGTGAAGAGTTTGTCTGTGCTGTATATCAAGTATCTATATCCATTTCCTAAAATACACATTCCCAAAGTGATGTTCTTTACAAACTATAGATTAAACACTTCTTTGATCATCCAGCGACATAGGCAGAATAGTCTTCTATAACTATTCACATCATCTTCCCACCTATTCAGAACCATGAAATGGAAAATAAAAATTACTTTTCAAAATTTGGTAAAAATAAAATTTGCCGTTGTTAAGTTTATATACAATATAAATATTTGTGGTTTACACTGATGAAGAATGCTGATTTGTCCTGTGCTTTCAAGTTTAATTATTAGATTTTGAATTTTAAGCCTAGTGTCTCAGAATTATTCTTGATGCCTAACAGAGTCAACACAGTCCTCATCTTCCTTTCAGTTCTCCTGCCACTTGGAGTGGGAAACTGATGTGAATTCAATTTTCAGCTACATTGCTGGGTATTGCAATCATGAATAAGGTTCAATACTGTCAGAAACATAAGCATTATGGAAACAGTATTCATGAGGAAAAATATAAAAATATGAGCAATACAAATACTAAAATTTGGTAAGAAACAAAGATTATTATGTACATTATATACAATCTAATGTTATTTAAACAATAATGAGCATGTAAATTTTATTATTTCTTTAACTCAGTTAGAGTAACACATTGTTTTTCCATAACTAGTATCAACTTTGGATACTGGGTGGGACTGGTGTGTCCTGTCTCTGAAAGGGAGGGGAAAGGAAAGCAACGACATTCAGCTGTGAGCATGCATTCATGAAGTATGTGATTTTAAAAGCTGCACCTTTACTTGTAAAATGGGAGCTTAGACTTTTCACAAGATAAGGTAAAATTCCTCATATTTTATTTGTCGACTCAGTGGTGAGAAGACAATAGTGAAACAAATATTCACACAAATCAGCTGAAGACAACATAAGCTATGTGGTACTCTCAGAAATTCTATAAATAATGATCTTCTCAACTTCCTAGCTACGAATTCTTGGGAAGACAACTGGGAAATAACATAAACAGACAAAATTATTGTCGGAGATTCAAGGCATTACAGTAGATACGAACTGAAGAATCCAAGAATTCTCATGAAACACTCAGGTCCTCTTTTTCAGATACACTAAGCATTCTAAATTCCAAGCCAAATACCCAGTAAGAAAAAAAAAAACACATCAAGATCCAAGGATATCTCTGAAAAGAGCATTATAACTTTATTCAAGTTATCTGTCTCCAAAGGGAAGAAATTATACCAAGCTTTCTGCAAAATTTATTCATTACCAACTTAAGTTTTTGTTCTGGAGTCTTCTGAAATCTTTCAGCTTGAGATCTATTACATTATTAAAATCTTGCTTAGACATCCTCAGCTTATACAACAAAAATCAATAATCAACTTATTTTCATTGACACAAAATGTTTTCACTCTTTTCCAAAAGACTGGACACATTTTCCCCAACTCCTGATGGGGAAGAATGTACCACTGATAACAGTGCAAATTTCAGGGATTTTAATTAAATCTGCTAATGCTTTCTGGTAGAGTTTTTTGTATCATGGATAATATAGTGATCATAGCAAGTTTTATTTATTAGCAGAATAACTCACTCTATGCTAAACATTCCCCAGAGTAAAAAATAAAGGAAGTCAAAATTAGCATTAATTTCATAGAAGATAAACTATTAGACATGCTTTAAAATGTTGAGCATGTAATGTCTGTGAAGCTATTTTTAAAAGATTTTTCACATTGCAGAGTTTGATGTAACTAGGACTATTTAATCATAACTGAACATAAGAATTTTTCACATAAGCCATAAAAATAGTCAGGAACTGAGTGAGAAATACAAAACTTTGGTTAATTAAAGCCTGAACTAATGTTACAGGATGGTAGCTTATACATCAGTTAATTTTTCTTTTCTGATTTCAAACTCCAGGTTTAACTGCAACCACTGCAACCATGTCCACTTTTTCTTTAAAAACTTTTTTAAAACTTCTAAAAACTTTTCTTTTTTGTCTTCTTGTATGGAGAGAATTAGGATTAAAAAAAATAAAATAATGTAATCTTTTTTTAGTGGCCTGAAAACTTGCATCTAATATTGAGGAATTTTCCCCACCTTGTGACGCGTAGGGAAGCTGCAGCTGAGAACTTCTGGTTCAATATAAATAACATCAGTATTGTGTCTGTGTAATCCAAGCTGCTGAGAGAGGAGCTGGGGGAGTGGGTAGCATTGTCAATACAGGGGCAGGACCAGGATGGTATGCAAAGATGTTGACTTGGAGTCCTCTGCCAAAGTGCTCCCGTCAAACATCACATGCCCCTCCACAGTGATGAACTGCCCCCTCTGGCATAGAAGGGTTGACTGATGTTAGGAAGTGTAAATTACATCTCCCTGTGGCAGCTTGTCTTTAATTCAATCTTTAATTATAATCAAGTGATGAGCACATTCCCTTCATTTTCATTTTGTTTTGGTAAGTTCCGTTCTGATAAAGCTGATAGATTAATTGCACTGGGGAATGAAGTAATAGAAGTTGGCTGAGAAATTGTTCAAAAAACATTTCATTATTTTTTTCTTGCATTATCTAAAAAATGTTTCAGCTGGATCTAAAAAAAAAAATAATCACAGGTTATTAACAGCAGGAGAGTACTTCCCTTCTGCCTGCATCCAGATACTTGTAACACACCTTGAAATGCTATTTGTGTAGTACAGCTAGGCACAGGACACATGGTTTTGACCATGCTCCTTGGGAACACAAGCATCTCAAAAATATTTCAGAATGATGAAACACATACCCACATTGTAAATCTCTGCTCCTGAGCGCTCATAGAATTTTCCTATTCCAAGTTAAAAAGATAAAAATCTCAGAATGTTTATAAAAGCACACTGAAATGAATAGAGAATATATACCTATGGTTGTCAGGCTATAGCTGAACTGATAACTGTGAGTGGAGTTTGGCAGAAAATTCTGCAGTCACTGATAGCTTAAATGGCTTTCCCCTGAGGGTCTGAGAGGGCTTCAGGACTGTGGAATAAAAGGACACATGCAGATGGGGTACTGCTGCCCTTCTCTCAGAGGCACCAAGAAGTGCATCTTCCCTCTGCTTCCAAATGGGCAGGGAGCACTGAGGATCAATAACAGAAACTGCTATATCCTAATCAATAGACTCTTATTTTTCTATCTGTTATGGGCTTCTCTGCTATATGAACTAAGCATAGAAGGAAAGTAAGGACGTTTGAATGAACAAATCATGATTTAGAAATTACTGTGGAGAGTATCTTGGTCATCCAGTATTACTTCACAGTGCAATACTACTCACTCACAGCTACTCACCTTTACAACTCCTCGCATCTTAACCTGGAGAACTGTAGTAGCACAAACAAGGAAACATCTAGGCAATTGTATGAGATAATGAAGTGATGCCAGCTTGTTTGTGTTCAGTTTACAATATAACATATAAGTAACATAAAGAGGTAGCTTTGACCACTGGAGGTTTGATTTGGTTTGTTTCTTTTATTTGTTTGTTTGTTTGTTTCCACATAAAATAATTGTTGCTTTCTGAGGTCATCTAGTTAATATTGTGTGTCACAGAGAATTCTAGTTCAACGTGCAAAGTTTAGATAATTGAAAAAGGACACAACCTTTATGACTAAACATTTCTGCTAATATGTATTTACCATCTTATCTAATACATTTATTTTATTTCCTTTTTATTATTATTATTATTTTCAGGCAAGTTGTTTTTACTGGACTATGAGTAGCAATTTCCTACTTTTATAGCCATGTGACACTGTTGTCATTGCTTTTAGCACAGGAAATGATACATCTGTTAGTAAAGAGACAAAAAGAACTCTCCCATGAGTCACAAAAAAAGCATTTGCCAAAGCTAATTAAATGAATGCCAAATATGACAAGTTAGCTTAAGACCTGCAACAATTTACAGTACACCAACTTCGAGGGAAAGGGGTAGCACATGGGGAAGAAGGTAGTGAAGGGTAAGCCTAACTTTGTAGAAGGGGGAAAGCTTCCTTGTCTGACTTTTCTTCTCAATAGTTCATCTACCATTGCTGAGCTAACCCAATAATCATTTCAGAGCCTTTGTTTTCCAGTTGTACTCTTTTACCACTGAATTATAATTAAGGGCAGGAAAACTGTTCATTATGTTTGAAGTCACAGTTAATATCTTAAAAGAAAAAAAATTAAATATTATTCTAAGATGTTAACTGTTCTAAGACAAAATTGCATTTATACTTGTATGTTAATACAGAAAGAATATTAATATTTCCCAGGATTTTATAATATTAACTTTCTAATTAATACTTACTAGTTTAATTAAATTTTCATGTGACTGCAGTGCGAATCTGCTAACCAAATGTTTTGATCTTGATTTTCTTAAGGAAATTCAAAATGAAATACAGAGGTTTTTTTAAGTATTCAACTAAGGAATACAATAAGAAGGCAAGTGTTTCTGGAATACAGTAAGAAGGCAAAGTATCCCATGGGCTAGAGCATTAGAAGTCAATGGAGCCCATGGGAGCTGGCTGGCACTTAAACATCACTTCTTCTGAGCTCAGGATGCATCCCTAGAGTAAGAAATCAAGGAAAGGTGGCAAAAGGCCTGTGTGGATGAGCAAGGAACTCATGGATAAACTAAAAAGAAAGAAGAAGGTTCATGAAATGTGGGAAAAGGACCTGTCCACCTGGGAAGAATATAGGAATGTTGTCAGGGCCTGTAGGGATGCAACAAGGAAGACTACGGTCCTCTTGAAATTAAACTTTGCAAAGGAGGTAAAGGATAACAAGAAAGGTTTTTTTTTAGGTATGTCAACAGTAGAAGGAAGACTAGGGAAAATGTGGGTCCACTTCTAAATGAGGAGGGTGCACTGGTAACAGGGGATGCTGAGAAGGCCAAGATTCTGAATGCCTTCTTCACTTCAGTCTTTAGTGCTTAGACTATCCCTCAAGAATTCCAGATTCTGGCAGAAGGAGAGAGAGTCTGGGGAAAGGAAGACTTCCCATTGGTTGAGGAGGATCTGATCAGAGAGCATCCAGCCTCGATCAACACACACAAATCCATGGGACCTGAGGGGATGCACCCATGTGCACTGAGAGAACTGGTAAAGGTGATTGCTGAACTTCTCTCCACAATCTTTGAAAGATCTTGGCAAATGGGAGAGGTGCCTGAAGACTGGGGGAGAGCCAATGTCACTCCAATCTTCAAAAGGGACAAGAAGGAGGATTTGGGAAACTACAGGCCAGTCAGCCTCACCTCCATCCTTGGAAAGATGATGGAACAACTTGTTCTGGATACCCTCTCCACACAATCGGAATAGAAGAAGAATATAAGGAGTAGTCAGCATGAATTCATCAAGGGGAATTCATGCTTTACCAACCTAGTAGTCTTTTATGATGTCATCACTGGCTGGGTAGATGTGGGAAGAGACATGGATGTTGAGTACCTTGACTTCAGCAAGGTGTTTGACACCATCTCCCACAACATCCTTGTCATGAAAGATAGAAAGTGTGGGATAGAAGAGTGGATGGTGAGATGGACTGAGAACTGGTTGACTGGCAGAGCTCAGAGTGTTGTCATCAGTGGTGCAGAGTCTGGTTGGAGGCCTGTAGCTAGTGGTGTTCCCCAGGGGTTGGTGCTGGGTCTGGTCTTGCTCAACATCTTCATCAATGGCCTTGATGAGGGGATAGTGTCCACCCTCCACAAGTTTGCTGCTGATAAAAAGCTGGGAGGAGTAGCTGACACACCAGAAGGCTGCGTTACCATTCAAGAAGACCTGGACAGATTGGGCAGCAAGGAACCTGATGAGGTTTAACAAGAGCAAGTGCAGAGTCTTGCACCTGGGGACAAGTAACTGCATGCATCAGTACAGGTTAGGGGATGACCTGCTGGAGAGGATCTCTGCACAGAAGACCGGGGTGTTTTGGTGGACAACAGGTTGGCCATGAGCCAGCAGTGTGCCCTTGTGGCCAAGAAGGCCAGTGGTATCCTGGGTTGTATTAAAAAGAATGTGACCTGCAGGTCGAGGGAAGTAATCCTCGAGGAAGACTGACAAGAGATCTGATAAATGTTATTAATACCTAAAGGGAGGTGGGAGGCAAATGGATGAGTCCAGACTCTTCTTTGTGGTGCATAGAGATAGGACAAGGTGTAGTGGTCTAAAACTTGAACATAAGTTCCATACTAACAGGCAGAAGAACTTCTTTATGGTAAGGCTGATGGAGCACTGGAACAGGTTGCCCAGAGAGGTTGTGGAGTCTCCTTCTATGGAGACATTCAAGACCTGTCTGGATGCCTACCTGTGTGACCCATTGAAGGGTACCTGCTTTAGCAAGGAGGTTGGGCCTGATGATCTCTTGAGGTCCCTTCCAAACCCTGCAATTCTGCAATTCTGTGATCTGTGAAGTGTAAATTTGCTAATACAACTGTAGAAATATTTTTTTTCCTCTTATACATACTAAAAGCCAGAAGTCTGGCTAAGCATCATGACCTAATTTAAACTTAAAAAAATAGGTAAAAAATACATCAACAGAGCTGAAGTATCAGTAAGTATCATACATGCTTTCAATCTGAAAGCATGTATGTCCATGGTGCAGTTCAGGTCTCAGGCTGCGGAGAATGCCTGGCCCTGTTGCTGCTACAGGAGAGCAGCGGGGATACCACCTGTGTGTGGCGTGAGCTGGTGGACGATCTGCTCAGCCTGGTGGTGGAGCTCAAGGAGGAAGTAGAAAGGTTGAGGAGGTTGAGGATTGTGAGAGGGAGATGGACTGGTGTAGTCGCACTCTGCCATCCCTACAGGAAGGGTGCAGGGGAGATGCTCTTCCAGCAGTGGGGGATCATCTACCCTCTCACAGTAATATGGGAGGGGGTGACCTCAGAGACAGCGAGGGATGGAAATAAGTCCCAGTTCAGGGCAGCAAGCAGACTGCCTCTCGGCCTGTCCCACCTTCCCAGGTGCCCTTATGTAACAAGTATGAGGCTCTGGAGCTAGAGGAACAGGAGGATATGGATGTGGGTGAAGGTCCATCCATGCAGGAGAGGTTGCCAGGGGCTAGTCAAACTGCTCCCTGTATCGCTACAGTGTCACTGAGGAAAAAAAAGAAGGGCTGTGGTCATAGTGGACTGCCTTCTGAGGGGAACCAAAGGCCTGATAGGCTGCTCAAACCTGTCCCACAGGGAGGAGTGCTGCCTGCCTGGAGCCCAGGTGAGAGATGTTGCTAGGAAAATCACTCACCTGGTTAAGTCCTCTGATTATTATCCTTTACTAGTTTTCCACGTTGGAAATGAAGAGGTAGGCAAAAGAATTTCTCAGGCAATCAAAAGGAACTTCAGGGCTCTGGGAAAACTGCTGAAGGGATCAGGAGCGCAAGTAGTGTTCTCCTCTGTCCTCTCAGCTGGTGATTGGCATCTGGACAAAAGGAGGATGGACATGCTGAATGAATGGCTTTGCAAATGGTGTTGCACTCAGGGCTTTGGGTGCTATGGCTTGGGATGCAGCCTTGAGAAAGGGGGAATGATGACGGCAGATGGGAGGCGACTGACTAGAAGGGCCACAAATATTCTAGGGAGCCAGCTGGCTGGGCTTGTTAGCAGGGCTTTAAACTAGATGGGGGAAAGG
The DNA here is from genome assembly GCF_002078875.1 of Numida meleagris. NCBI lineage: Eukaryota > Metazoa > Chordata > Aves > Galliformes > Numididae > Numida > Numida meleagris. Next base: position 42,570,117 of record NC_034438.1, on the reverse strand, counting down.
GGTGTACTGGGTGACAGGGAGGAGTGTGGGAACACTGTCACCTTGGGAGGTGGTAGGGGAAAACCCCAGACTTGTATTTATACAGACTGGGGAAAGAACTCCTTGAGAGCAGCCCTGCAGAGAAGGACTTGGGGGTCCTGGTGGACGAGAAACTGGACATGAGCCAACAGTGTGCTCCTGCAACCCAGAAGGCCAACTATGTTCTGGGCTGCATTAAAAGAGAAGTGGCCAGCAGGGAGAGGGAAGTGATTGTCCCCCTCTACTTGGCTCTTGTGAGGCCCCATCTGCAGTCCTGCACCCAGCACAAGAAAGATGCGGAGCTCTTGGAACAGGTCCAGAGGAGGGCGACTAAGATGATCAGAGGGCTGGAGCATCTCTGCTATGAAGAAAGGTTGAGGGAACTGGGCTTGTTTAGCTTGCAGAAGAGAAGGCTCACTGAGAAGAGACCTCATTGTGGCCTTCCAGTACTTGGAGTGTATAAACAGGAGGGGGAACGACTGTTTACAAGGGTAGATAGTGACTGAACAAGAGAGAACGATTTTAAACTAAGACAGGGGAGATGTAGTTCAGATATTAGAAGGAAGTTTTTCACACAGGAGGTGGTGACGCACTGGAACAGGTTGCCCAGGGAAGTTGTGGATGCCCCATCCCTGGAGGCATTCAAGGCCAGGCTGGATGTGGCTCTGGGTAGCCTGGTCTAGTGGCTGGTGACTCTGCACATAGCAGGGGTGTTGAAACTAGATGATCATTATGGCCCCTTTCAACATAGACCATTCTAATAATCAACCTGATTTCCGTAAGGAGTTGTAAGTAATACTCCAAAAAAAAAAAAAAAAGATGTTTTTTGTATTAAACAATTAGTCTACTTATTGTGCTATTACAATTTATGAAACTTTTTTTTTCTATTTTTATAGGAAATTACAGCAGTGCCAATAAAACTATGATGCTATAAAACCTTTAAAAATATGCTATACCTTTAAAAATATGTATTGGTCGCTCCAGAAGTAGTATCTCCTATTTTCTTCCATGGAAACTACAGCGATACAAAAAGCAAAATAACAATATTTGGTAAAGTGAATTCTCAGCTACAAAACACTATTTTTCCGTATAGTCTCCACCATTAGCTATGCATTTTCACCAGAGATTAAAAGAGCTGCTTGCCTCACCCATGAACAACTGCACCAGTGGAGATGACCAGTGTCACTTTTGCCACTGCTGAAATGCATCACCCACTGCCTTACTGTGCTCACATTTACTATTTGGTCTCCATAAGTGTTCAGCAGTATCAACAGTGCTACACACATTAGAGAATTGAATGTTCGTCCTAAATCATTTAGTGTAGAAAAAAATTGGATGCTTGACTCTGCATGTACAAAGCCAAATTTGATGCCATATATCTTAGTATTTCCAGAAGTCCTTTGAAGTACTGTTGTTAGTACTTAAGGCTTTTATACACATACACCAAAACTTTAAGCAGTGTTGCTAATGTTATGTAATATAAATACAGCTATTATAATGCAGCTATAAGAGTACTGTAGAATTACTTCACTGAGTCATTAACTTTCTTTTTTTTTTTTTTTCATTTTTCATTTTCTATTCTTATTCTTTCTTATTCTTCATCATTATTTCGAGGTTGCAAATTTTTGGACCTGACTGCATACAGAACCCATAAGGGCAAAAGATATGCTGATGCTGAGACAACAAGACCCTGTCGAATTTGACATTTTTAGCTGACAAAAGGTCCTCCAACAACAGTGATTTGTATCATCTGTCATCCGTTCTTCCTAAGTCTTGTATCAAAATAGCCTGGAGAACTGATCTCTGTTTTTATCTTACCTTGCATTTGTCTCCAATATCTGCCTTAACTAACAAAAATTTGTGCTGTGCCATAAGTTCTTCTCTTACTCAGCTTTCTGCAATAAAAGTATTACTTTTAGTAGCATTTTAATTGGGAATTAGCTTACCAGGCTAGCACTTACTATTAGAAATTAGAAAATAGTACTCTATTACATTCTTACATTATTCTATCATAGAATCATAGAATGGTTTGAGTTGGAAGGAACTTTTAATATACATATACTTCCAATCCCCCACTGTAGGCAGGGACACCTTCCACTAGACAAGGTTGCTCAAAGACTCATCCAGCCTGGCTTTGAACAGCTCCAGGGTGGGGTCATCCACAACTGGGCAACTTGTTTCCATGTCTCACCTCTATTTTGTATCATCCCATTCTCTTTCTCCTTCCTCCATATGAAAGCATACTAAACAAAATGCTGTAGAAATCCACAAAATCAGGGGAAAATATTTTTCTTATGAAAAGGAGAGAGTATTTTCTTACTATCAGCTTCCAAAAAATTCCCAGAAGAGTATGTTAAAGTGAATTAAATCTCCATTTAATGCTTTTCTTTGTCATAACAAGAAGACAAAAAATTACAAAACACATACCAACTTGCAAAATAAGGTTATAATTTATTAGAATGAAAACAAAGCCATTGGCATTGTATTTGTTTATTTGCTTTGGCACTAACAACTATTTGATCATGCCTGAAATGCTCGTTTTTGCTCATCTATATGTCTTGCTAAGTTGTTTTTTTGTTGTTACTGTTGTTGTTGTTGTTTTTAATATGAAATACCTCTTGAAAACATGCTTTGGATAAATTTGAATAATAAACATATCTGTTAGTCAAAAGAAGCTGTCAAATAGACATTAATCTAAACCATTTGTACTCCAACATTTTTCATGGAAGAAGTAAAGAAATGCAAAAGGATTTTAGAGTTTTTTTACTCCAGTTGTTTTCTCTCTTTCAGCTATGTTATGAAATGAACAGTAGTGAAAGGAAATAGAAAAGGTGTAAGACTTCTGTATCTGTGGTATTACTCTGTCCTGAAGAGAGAGACTGAATTATATGCCTTGTTCCACAAGGAATTTTATTAAGTAAATGAAAAGATTGAAGTGACCCCCTTGTAAACAGATCCTTTGGATTGAATAAGACAAAATTCTTCCTTAACATGTTTTCAATTGTTCTTAAATATTTAAGCTTTTGTGCTTTCTGTGTTGAATTTCTCTGGGTTGGCATCTTGGGATTCATGGAACTCCAGTGTCACACGGGCATCAAAACCAAGGCTGAAGTAGTTACTGAAGACATCCAAGGTAAGCTTATCAGCAGCTGCCTCATCCTTTTCCTCAGAGTTTGCTTCAGGGTTTGTTTCCACATGGAGGTTCCAGCGATCAAGCTGCACAATGTTCCCATCTTCCACATGAGACAAGATCTTGGACAGAGGCTCACCTGTGTAACCCTCGCTCCAGTTCAGTGTCCTGGCCAAGTCATTGCCTATCCCCAACAGCAGGATGATGACAGGAGGAGGTGGGTTGAGGCGCAGCTGGTCTAGAACGGAGAGTATCCAGCCCACTGTGCCATCTCCCCCACATGCCAGGATCCGTAGGTTGTGGACCTTGCGGTACAGCTCCAGTGCCTCCTTGGGACCACCCTGGCTGAGGTCGAAAACTTACTGTGGGTTGAGATACCACATGGACTGGATGATCTTGGCTTCCTGATTCCCACCACTCTTGGGGTTCACAAACACCAGCAAGGGCTTCATGAGAGGAGCTGGCATGGGCTTGATGGCAAAAGGTTTCCATCTTCCTTCCTCAGCACCCTTGTTGCTGGATTTTTGCTTGAATGCTGTCCTCTTCTTCTTCTTACTGGATTTCACTGGATTCTGGGGCCATCAGACCCACAAAATCCAGGTGGGAGAAACAACAGCAGCAGCGTGAGCCCCTAGTGAGCAGGGCTATTCGATGTGTTGCCGCATGAAAAAATGACACTTTGCTGTGATACACTTGCTTGCACCAGGAACAGCTGATGGCTACAATCTCCTTACTGTGGAAGGAAACTTCTGCTGGAAACCCTTGCCACACTGCCGAGATTTTCCTTCCTGCCACCTCCGATGCACCCAGTGATGTCGGACAACTATGGGCTCCCGTACATTCCAAGATCCTGACTTCCTGAAGGAAGGTTTGCAGCAGAAATTTGTTTTCTACAGCTGTTCTATGCAGGGTGCATACACTATGATCTTGCAAGTTGCACACTTAGCCTGGAGAGAGGTTTTTGCAGCAGCTTGGCCATGCAGTTCTGCTCCTCAATGTAGCAGAAATATCCAGATACATTGGTCTCAAACCAGATGTGCTCCCCATAGACTGCAGTCTCGCTCCAGTCCACAGTGCTGTGAATCTGCCTCTCTGTCTCGCTCCTTAGGGCTAGCGCAAGGTTTGGCTGGGCTACTATGTCCTGGAGGCTGGACTTGGCAATAGCTTTCCTGTGTCCGAAGAGCCTGAGGCCGGTGAAGCGCTTGTTGCTGCGCCGGCGGCCCGACGGCGGCGGCCCCTGCTCGGGATCGGCGCCGCCCGACGGCGCGGAGGCGGCGGCGGCGGAGGAAGAGGAGGAGGAGGAGGGCAAGCCGCCGGGCGGCGGGGGCTCTGCCGCCTCCATGACCGGGCTGGGGGCTCAGCGCCGCCGCTACCGGCTCGCCGCCCAGAGCTTCGGCTCCATGCGAGGGGGAAAGCACTGGAACAGGCTCCCCAGGGAGGTGGTTGAGTCACCATCCCTGAATGTGTTTAAAAACCGTTTGAATGTGGTGCGCAGGGACATGATTTAGCGGTGGGTTGTTAGAGTAGTATGGTTAGGTTGCGGTTAGACTTAATGATCTTGAAGGTCTTTTCCAACCTGAGCAATTCTGATTCCATGATGATTCTATGATTTGGCAGGGATGATAGAAGGGTATAGATTCAAAACAGAGAAGAGATGCAAAGTGGAATTTTCCTTGCAGTAGTAAAAGATTAGAGAAACCATCTACGCATCTAACACGCTTCTAAAATTTTACAGAGTATCATGGCGAATCATCCTGAGGAATCTATGAAATCCTTACATTTTACTTTGTCTTTATTATTGTAATTATGGAGAGAGAATCTTTTATACTTTAGGGGACATCCAGGCTCCAGCCTCCCCCTCAAGAAAAGCATTTTCAAAGTACAGCCATGTAAGTCACCAGCAACAGAGAAGCAGAAGCCACATCCATGTTCTTTTAGAAGCTTTTTTCCTCACTGAATCTATGTGTTATTAACAACAGTCGAGCAAAATAAATCTCAGTTGATAACAGAAGTCAGAAGCTTTCCTGTTTTGACCAGCCAAAGGAGGGAAAGGAAGGAAGTAAGGAACAACCATTCTTTAAAGCTCTCCACTTCCATTTTCTAACAGAAGCACAGCTATAGCATTTTTATTTTATTTTATTTTATATCACGCCATTTGATAAGCTTTTGTAAAACTAGAATAAGTTCTAGTCAGGAAACACCAGTTGAGAGGAAGCAGAAGTAGGAAATATCTAGAGTTGATGGATTTGTGAGGAGCAAGCAGGGCTGGAGATTAGTGAGCTGTTTGCTCAGGGTATACATCATATTCTGCCTTATCTGGTGACACAGTTTTGAGGTAGCCCCTTGTGAGAAGCTTGAAACCACACCATGATGCCTGGCTCAAAGCAATGTCTTATAAATGCAGGCCTGTGTTTAAAGGAAGAAAATTCTAATTAATTCCAAAGAAACTAGCCATCAACAATTACGAATTTACCACCAGAGGTGGAAAAGGGGTTGGATCATCATAGCCACGGGAAGATGCAGACATGTTCTGGAAGTCCAGGAAGAGAGTAAGTGAAAGTGTGCAAAACACTCAGAACAGGGGAAGTATGAAGGTTATGCTGAAAGGTTCTGCTGTTCTTAAAACTGTTCTGCACAGTAAGCTTGCCCTATATTGCTATGAAGTACCGTGTTAATGTGCTGTTATGTTAGTGTTAGAATTTGCCAAGAAAATCTATCTGTATGTTTCCTTACTTAGAAACCCAGTCAGGTATGTTTTCCAAGTGCCCTGTTTTAGCACTGTAGTTGCAAAGACTTAGCTGATACTAGAAATGTGGCACTAGCAAATACTTTTTGCTTCTGCTGCTGCTTACACCAGCATCACATAAAACATTAAGTAATCTCTCTTGGGAAAAAAATAAATGCAGCTAAGCATTTTTGGACTATGTATTCCAATCTCTAATGACTGGTCTCTGTGTATCTACTTGTAAATTTGAGGAGCAGTATACAAATGACAGCAAGAACTCAAGAGAATGAAGGCAGAGCTGGAATGTGCCAAGGATATGGGATTTATTCAAGGAGAACAGACAGGCCAAGATTTTACATTATATGTTACATTAACCCTCTAAAATCTAAAAATCTGGATAATTCCTTAATAATATGCTTTAACTTTTGGTTAGACCTGAAATGGTCAGGCAGTTGGACTAGACGATCTTTGAAGGTCCCATCCAGCTGAACTGAACTGTTCTAGTCTAGTCTAGTCTAGTCTATTCTACTGCACTCTACTCTACACTATAATATTCTATAAATTTATTCTATTTTTCTGTGATATTCTGTAAGTTAGGATGAAGTAGTTCAAATCCTAAAATTCAACCCAGAGATAAGAATAAATACAGAATGCCGAGCAGCTTCAGAATCAAAATATAAATTCCATGGAGAAAATATCAGTGAATGTACATTCGTTATGAGCCTACAGATCTAGAAGTTGACTTTACATTCTTGGGAGGTTCTGAACTACTTAGACCAATTTGAAAATTTGTCTTTTTATGGAAAAGCAGACCAACCAACCAAATTTCTGGGTTCCTAACTCAGCTTGTCTTCTGTTATTTTGCACTACACATTTTAAGTGCTTTCAAGCGCCCCAGAAAAGCAAGTCTTTGAAAACTAGAAGAGTATAGTTTTGACAGACAAACAAAACAGGATTCATTCACATAATACTGAGTGTGCAGAAATACAACAAAGCTCAAAGCAGAGATCACTAATTAAGATTAAAGAGAACAATGACAGACATTTGACACCATGGCCAGTGTCAAACCTATCAGGAAGTTGCTTTCCATGAAACAGGGATGGTTAGGCAACTGATGACAAAAATTATTTTTCTCCTCAAATGATGATGTTTCAAAGTGTTGACCTGAATTGGGACACTTCACTTTGTTCTGCACTGGAACGGAAACACTGAAAATGTATTTACATCTGAACTGTGGCTCATTATACAGTGACCTCGTACAGAGACCTTTTGTTTAGCAGCACAGACAGAGTGAGCACAGCAGCCAGATATTATAACTGTCTGTTTCATCTGCCTATGCATGAAAGGCTTTTGAGTCTCCTTTGGCTGACAGAACAACAGCTAAAGCTGAGTGGAATTCCATAGATGAGAGTGAAGGTTCTACACAGAAGATTGCTAGACTCGGGTACACTATGCTCAGCTTATTCCAGAGGTAATGCTGATTAAAAAAACACCTCATGAATTGCTTATTTCAAAATGTAATCTTCCTTTGTCATTGTCCTCTTCCCACCTTTTCCTTCCACCATCCCAATTTTTTTGTATTGGCTACTGGGAAGCATGAGGGAGAGGAACTCCAGTGATCACTGTACCTAGTTTGTATTCACAAACACAGGAATGCTTCCTAAAATGTAGTATCTTTTAAGTGTCTTACTGCACAACAGATAGTAGGCCACCCTTCTGTTCTTTTTTCAAGTGGTCACTGTTTAGGAGAGTGAAAACTCATAGTAACAGATGCTAAATGCATGAATTCATATTTTTGTACTACTGAGTTCTTCCCATGGCTCCTGTCCTCGAACTTCCCTAACCCTTAAATAATGTGTGGGTTGTCTTTCGGATCATAGACATCTCCCAGCTTGGGCAACAGCAAATTATTTTGCCTTTACATTTATTAATGCTCTTGTAATGAATTTAAAAAAAAATGAATTTATCTATGGAATGTATTTCCAGAAAAAAATTCCTTTCTGCTGAACATTTTCATTTTGGCTGAGTATTTCACCTTTCAGCGTAACTCACTGCAATCTCCTATTTACTTAGTGAGTTAGTGTTTTCTCGCTCTTAAAATTCTTAGGTTAATCACATCCCACATAATTTTTAATTTACTGAATCCAGATGAATTATATTTACCTCTTTTGTGCTGTAGAAATGATGGTTTTCTCATTAAAAGACAAAAACTGAGTTAATGTCATATGGCCTGAAGTGTCCTTAAGCTAGACAATTTTAAACCCCCCAAAACAGCTCTGTTTGGTGCTGCTTAAGGACACTGATTCTGCACATATTTACATATACATGGAACTGCAAAAGCAGCCACACTGACAACAGGATTATTCATGGGGGAATATTTTTCATGACAGTTTAGCATGTGTATGCCTTCTGGCCAATCAAGATCAAAATCATTTGGTTGAAACTTCAAGACCTGTGGCTGCTGAGCTTGACATCTCAAAGTAAATAGATATAACTGTTAAAGCAAGCAGAGATAGGTTAGTTTAAAATGAATGTAGGAGAATAAGAGGCCTACAGAATGGTTGTATGTGTTAAAGGTGATGAGACAGTTTGAATGAGGCTTTTGGGGCTTTTAAAATTCAGATTTTGCTGTGTAGCATGTCTAACAGGATAGGATACTCATTGCTGCCTCTCTTCTGTTGCCTGCTCCTGAAAGCCATACCAAAATGCTTGTTTTGATTTGAAATTCATATCTGATCAATACTAAACTGAATTTAGCTCACCTGTGCCCATTTTCAAGTCTCCTCTATATTTTGCTTCCTTAAATTGCCCTAACTGAAGTCTGCATGGAACTAAATTTGGAACGTGTAGAAGAAAATATGTTCTTTGCTGCTGAAAATCTTGCATTTCTGGCACAGGAATATTTCTATCTTTTTCTTGAATAAATGTGTTCCGGAGGGAATAGTCTTAAGAATTATTCAAGTTTTAATTTATTTATAGAGTTATTTACAATATAACTTACCGTTGCATGTCCTAAGTTATCAGAATTATAGCTTGTTTACATAGATCCGCTGTGAAATGCTTTCTTTTAACTGACTCGGTTGTCTTAATTACTAAGACATATTAATCCAGGTGATTACTCATGCTGCTTTGACCTTCATGGTACAGAAATGTCACAAAACACCTAGAAGTCTAACAAATGCCACCAGAAGGAAAATTAATTGCCTACACCTTTATTCAGCAGTTATGAAAAGGCTGAGTACTCTGCTGTACTAAGAAGATGTTTCTCATGACTGAATTTTCTTGTCTTTTTAGCAACATCTGACATCCATTTGAGTAAATAAGCCAATTTCCTATGTCATTTATGCAGAAATTGCAGCAAGAAATACAAACTTTTGCTGCATTTGCTTCTGACTTCTTAGAAACTAATTGTAGTAAAAGCTGGACTTTATTAAATGAGACAATTACTTCACCATTTCTTCCATTTGTGCTGTTGGAAGTATACTTCAAGAGAATTTCTTGTGAGCTTTAACAAACTATTTTATGATCTTAAGATTTATGAAGGAAGAAGGGCATTCTGATGAGCCATGTCTATCCTCAGAGATGCAGAACTGAGTATAAATGAATGCAAGCTTTCCTTTCTAAAGATGTTGCCCTCATCAGTGTCTGTGCCCTTGTGCTCTAGAAAGTCAAAATCTCAAGAATGTGATAATAAGGCAGAGGAATCGAGTTCTTTTCCATATCCATCAATTTCTGACTCTTTCCTTGTTTGGGTTGCCAATCAGAGGCAATACAAATTTATCATTATGCTTTGCATTCTTCATTAATAATTGAGCTAAAAATACTAGTGAATTTCTTCAAATTTAACACACTAGCAAATATTTGTCACAGTCCTTCTGTTAAAAATGACCTGATATTTTTAAAGTAATATCATCTCTTTGAACTATTTTGCTAAGCACCAGCTTTCTGGTATTAAAATCTACTGACAATTTTTCTTTTCTAAATAATGTGTAACATCTGTTTACGAGAGCTACAATTTATAAAACATTAAGGGGATTAAATACAAGTAAAAACATTTATTGAAAGTAACCTTGAAATTTTGATGAGTACTTACTACAACAAATTTCACATCTGCCTTTTCTGATTTCTTACGTGGCTGCCTTGAAGAACATAAATGAGATGAGCTGTGTTTGTGCACTGCTGAGTTCTTCAGTTGAAAATAAAGAAAAGTCTAGACAAGCCTGGAGCATTAGTACCAATAGTAAGTATGGAGGTTGTGGGGAGTTTTCAGTAGCAATTTTGGTCTGCTGAGGAACTGTTAGTAGATGGGGTAAAGACACTTCCGAGTAGTAACTGTTCTCTGAAAAGTATGAAGAAAAATACAAAATACATTCATAATGCACTGATTCAAAGCAAACTAGCATGGGTTTTGGTTATTCATCATTCTCTGAAACTCTTCACGTATTGCTGGTGTCTGCTAGGTTAAATGATGTGTTAATTCTTTTCATGAAATAGACACCACTGTGCTTACATCAGTGACTGCTTCCAGATGCATCCAGTCCAGAATCTTCTTTTCCAAATCTGTACCAGCTTGGAGAGTTAACTTCTCCTTTAAATGATTGCATTATGGGTGGGTTGCCCCCAAGCAGCAGACAAGCTAACCCTTGATAAGCGCTGGTTGTGCCCCTGCCCTGGCACATTCTGGGAGAGCAGAGTCATAAAGAGAGAAGTCCTTGAGTCTGTACAAGCACTGCCCACCATCAGCCAAAACACAGATGTGCTAGAGGCGCTCTTTTGGACACATATCCAAAGTGCAACACTGCATGGGTGCTATGAATAAAGTTATCTCATCCTGCACAAACTGAGCAGACTCTGCTAACTCCAAGGACCTCAGTGACACTGGCTCAAGCTACATCAGCAGTGTCACACTCAGAGCTGCACTCCCATTGCAAGTACCTGCCTGCCAGAAAAATGAGCAGCTTGCTTACCACTTTTTAAGCAAAAACAGGGCAATTGTAACTTTCATGTGACAGAACGTTGCCTGTCAGAAAACAACAGTAGATGCCAATTATGTCCCTGCTGTTAGAAAACTAGGAACCATTTTCAATGAAGAAGCCTTAATGAAGTTCCCTTCTAGTCTGCTATATGCAGAGGACTCTACTTTATTGATCCCCTGTGGTGAAATGTTCTCCATCATTGTAAGCCAGAAAGAAATATCTGGAATAAAAGTGTAATCAGTCTGAAGTTACACGCATAGACCACATTATGTATAGATGGACATGTACATCTATTAAGGTAAGTGATAAAAGACATGGAATTCCATCAAAACCACTGATGATATTCCTCCAGAAGGTAGTATGGTGTGTTGCACTCTGTGCCATGCTGGGATATGTAAGTACCAGTATCAGTTTCCTAGAGGATTGCATTCTTCACACTTTTAACCTCCTTCTTCCTCACCCACAAAAGTACTGTGTGCATAGCTCAATGCTGTAGCAAAATATGACAAGTGCACAGATTTGGAAGAGAGGAATTTGAGGTTCCTGGCCACATGCTTGATCATTTCAAAGCAGCTTTCAGGTGGCTAATAGAAATACATTAAAAGAATTTGAGTAATTTTCCTTCCCAAACTAGAAGCAATATTAGTTAATGGAAAGTCATTAGACCAGCAAGATTCTCAAACCATTGTGAAAGTCATTTATCTTTCCTTGATCACAGTTTCCCTTGCAGAAAAAATGGTGATAAAACTCTTGCCACTTTTGTAATAGGGAAATTAAATGAAAGTCTGTGTTCAAACAGTATGTATTGTGCTTAGAATTAGTCCTTTTGACTACTCGCAATAAAATAGGTAATAACTATCTCAGATTCCAACACTGTTGAGTTTAACTTTCAATGCATTAACAGTGAAGAGTTTTATGTGTCCTTATTTTTACTAGTGAACTTTATAGGCCAGCAACATTTTGATTATAAAAGAAATAAAGATTTTAAAAACAGCTGTATAGTGTTGATTGAAGGCTTTACAGTGAGGTATAAAACTGCTTGCACTGATAGTTAAATGAATTCTATAAACTGCTAGTAATGAATATGTACAGTGAGTGTGCATGAGAAAAGAAGGCATTAAACAAATCAGTTCCAAAGTTTTACAGCAATTATGTCAAGAGGGTATTTCTGTGAGCAGTTAGTTTGTGGTGGTTTTATTTCATATCTTATACATTTATTTAGAAGAAATGGTTTGATAGGATAGAGAAATGCAGTGTTTTCATGGCCCATGAAACATAGCCCCCATTTAGTTCTGTAAGATGTTCAGCCGTGCAACATCCAAGGAATCCAATCCACAACTTAAATCAGCAAAAGGTGCTGGGAAAGGAGCACTACCAGTGAGGGAGATGTCACAAATGTACTGGGGATAGAGTGCAGGAGGCAGGGATTTGTGTGGAGAAGCAGCCTCAGCAAGAGGCCAGAGTGAAGGAGTTAGAAGCAGTTGCTTTGTGAAACAAAGAGCAGTAGTGCACTTCCAGTGTCTTCTCCTTTCAACTCTGCACTGTCTGTGCTGAAATGTGCGAAGATGTCTGGCTATTGCTATGAAGAATATGCAGCCGAACTGGAGAGGAAGTTCACTGGGGGCCACAGTGAACAGAGAAATAATGGACAAGTAACAGTTCTGCTCACTAACCATAAAGAGATATTTTCCACGCAGGCAGAAGAGTGGTTTAGAGAGCCCTTAGGGCAATTGACACTATATTCACACAGGCCACACACAGGTATCAAGCGTGCAAATGCACACAAATACTTGCAAGCACAAATCCTTCAAAGAGGCTGTCTCTCAGCAAAGATCTAGAAAGTCTCTGCTGCACTCACAGTGCCAGAGGATGCTTTAAAACCTCTTTTCATAGAATCATAGAATCATAGAATTAGCTAGGTTGGAAAAGACTTACAAGATCATCCAGTCCAACTATCCACCTACCATCAATAACCCCACTAAACCATGTCTCTCAACACAACATTTAACGTTTCTTGAACACCTCCAGGGACAGTGACTCCATCACCTCCCTGGGCAGCCCATTCCAGCGCCTGACCACTCTTTCAGAAAAGTAGTCTTTCCTAATGTCCAGCCTAAATCTCTCTCTGGCACAACTTGAGGCCATTCCCCCTCGTCCTGTCACTAGTTACAAGAGAGAAGAGGCTGAGCCCCAGCTCACTACAACCTCCCTTCAGGTAGTTATAGAGAGCGATAAGGACACCTCTGAGCCTCCTCTTCTCCAGACTGAACAATCCCAGCTCCCTCAGCCGCTCCTCAGTAGGCCTGTGCTCTAGACCCCTCACCAGCTTCGTCGCCCTCCTCTGAACACGCTCCAGGGCCTCAATGTCTTTCTTGCAGTGAGGGGCCCAAAACTGGACACAGTACTCGAGGTGGGGCCTCACCAGGGCTGAGTACAGAGGGACAGTTACTTCCCTGCTCCTACTGGCAACACTATTTCTGATACAAGCCAGGATGCCATTGGCACACTGCTGGCTCATGCTCAGCCGAGCATTGACCAATGCCTCCAGGTCCCTTTCCTCTATACAGTCTTCCAGCCACTCTGCCCCAAGCCTGTAGTGTTGCCTGGGGTTGTTGTGGCCAAAGTGCAGGACCCGGCACTTGGTCTTGTTGAACCTCATCCCACTAGCTTCAGCCCAGAGATCCAGCCTGTCCAGATCTCTCTGTAGGGCCTTGCTACCCCCAGGCAGATTGACGCTTCCTGCCAGGTTGGTGTCATCTGCAAACTTACTGAGGGTGCCCTCAATGCCCTCATCCAGGTCATCAATAAGGATATTGAAGAGGACAGGCCCCAGCACCGACCCCTGGGGAACACCACTCGTGACTGGTCACCAGCTGGATTTAAAACTCCATTCACCACCACTCTCTGGGCCCAGCCCTCCAGCCAGCTCCTTACCCAGCAAAGAGTGTACCTGTCCAAGCCACAGGTTGCCGACTTCTCCGGGAGAGTACTGTGGGAGACAGTCGAAGGCTTTGCTGAAGTCTAGGTAGACCACATCAACAGCCTTTCCCTCATCCACCAGACGGGTCACTCGATCATAGAAGGAGATCAGGTTGGTCAAGCAGGGCCTGCGCTTCACAAACCCATGCTGGCTGGGCCTGATCCCCCGGTTGTCCTGCAAATGCCACATGATCTCCCTCAAGACAATCTGCTCCATAACATTCCCTGGTACTGAGGTCAGGCTGGCAGGCCTGTAGTTCCCCGGATCCTCCTTACAACCCTTCTTGTAGATGGGAGTAACACTGGCAAGTCTCCAGTCTTCTGGGACCTCTCCAGTTGACCAGGAGTGCTGATAGATGATGGAAAGTGGCTTGGCTATCTCCTCCGCCAGCTCCCTCAGCACTCTCAGATGGATCTTGTCTGGCCCCATGGACTTGTGGCAGTCCAGGTGGAGTAGTAGGTCTCTGACTGTTTCTTCCTGAATCGGGGGGGGGTTTATTCCGCTCCCCATCTGAGACTTCCAGGTCAGAGAGTAGAGTACTCTGAGGATAACTGGTCTGACTTTTAAAGACAGACATAAAGAAGGCATTGAGAACCTCAGCCTTTTCATTGTCCTCAGTGGCTGCATTCCCAGCCGTGTCCAGTAAAGAATGGAGATTTTTCTTGGTCCTCCTCTTACTCTTAATATGTTTGTAAAAGAGTTTCTTGTTCCCTTTTACCCCAGCAGCCAAGTTGAGTTCGAGCTGGGCCTTCACCTTTCTAATTTGCTCCCTGCACATCCTAACAACCTCTTTGTAGTTTCCCCAAGTTGCCTGTCCCTTCTTCCACAGGAGATAGATTCTCATTTTCTCTTGGAGCCTCAGGAAAAGCTTTGTGTTCATCCATGTTAGTCTCCTTCCCCGCCAGCTCATCTTGCGGCTCAGGGGGACAGCCTGTTCCTGTGCCTTCAGGACTTCCTTCTTGAGGAGCGACCAGCCTTCCTGGACCCCTCTACCTTCCAAGACTGAATCCCAGGGGACCCACCCTACCGGTCTCCTGAAAAGTTTGAAGTCTGCCCTCTGGAAGTCTAAGGTAGCAGTTTTGCTGTCCCCTCTCCTGGTTCCACCAAGAATTGAGAACTCTACCATTTCATGGTCGCTCTGTCCAAGGCAGCCCCTGACCTCCACATCTCCCACCAGACCTTCCCTGTTTGTGAACAGTAGGTCTAGCAGGGCACCTCCCCTGGTAGGTTCTCTCACCAGCTGCAGAAGGAAATTATCTTCCATACACTATAGAAACCTCCTAGACTGCTTCTTCTGTGCCATGTTGTATTCCCAGTATATATCGGGGAAGTTGAAGTCCCCCATGAGGACAAGGGCTGGCAATCACGCAACTTCTGCCAGTTGTTCACAGAACGCCTCATCTGTCTCTTCATCCAGGTTAGGCAGTCTATAACAGACCCCCACCAGGATGTCTGCCTTGTCAGCCTTTCCTTTGATCCTAACCCATAGAGATTCGATGTTATCTTTCCCAGCTGCAGGCTCAATAACATCAAAACACTTTCTAACATAGAGAGCCACGCCACCACACCTCCTTCCTTGCCTATCCTTTCTGAAGAGCTTGTAGCCATCCATCGCAGCACTCCAGTCATGAGAGCGATCCCACCACTTCTGCAATGGCAACTAAGTCATAGTTTGCCTGCTGCATGATGGCTTCCAGCTCCTCCTGTTTGTTGCTCATGCTGCAGGCATTGGCATAGATGCACTTCAGCTGAGTCCCTTGCCTCACCCATAATCCCGATGCTCCCTTAGGCACATTATTTTTTCCCCTAGGGACATTATTTATTCCTATTCAGGCAAAACTGTGGATGTCAGTAAAAACTGCATATGAAGGAGAGTAAGACATTCAACAAAACTATAGGCACAAACTTTGCATTACAGGTAAACAAAGCACAAGCTTTCTGCATCCGTAAAAAGTTAACGGGACAGGTGGGCTTCCTGTCAGGCATTTCAAGATAAGGATATATATCTTTGCCAGTTTCATGCTTTCCATGCACATGTAACAATGTGTAACTAATAACTCTATCCTGAAGGCTTTATGCTACCTATGCTGTTGTGTTGGTGGGTGTATGTCCATGATTTAACTAGCAAACAAAGGAAAGCTGACTAGCCCACTGCTGTCAGCTTCCAATGGGACAAATAAGCAGCGAGAAGGAAAGTCTCACAGCATTTCAAGGTTTTACATTGGAGCCCAGTCACTTTTATCTGTAAACTAGGTTTTTCTTTTTGGCTCTTGTGACCCACCATTTTACCAGAGTTGCTTGAAATAACAGATGCAAGAAAGCATTGCTCTGTATTGCTCTTCTGCAATCTTGAAGTCAGTAATGGAGTAGAGCAATAATCATGCTTTCTGTTTTCTGCACATATCAGTCCTTTCCATGTTCAATCCCTTTGTCTCTTGGGCATTTGAACCTGTGACCTAATGTTCCATAGTCAGATCTCACAGAAAACCGGTGAGGACTTTGTAATCATCTTTTTCTTTTAAAGAATGTCCTTTCTGAAAATCCACACCCATTTCTGTCTCATGTGGGATTTCATGTCTGAAGCAGAGAGTCCTTGTCATCCCAGAGCAATCTGCAACTTCAATGGAGAGAGACCAGGTCTCAGACTGCTCAGTATAGGGCCTTCCACCTGAGCTGCTTTCCCACCTTCCATATGAGTGCTTTAACCAGGACCTACTGGTCCTTCAGGGAAGGGTCAGGTGGGGGTTAGGAAAAGATTCTTCATGAGAGGGCAATGGGCGTGGAACAGGCTCCCCAGGGCAGTGGACACAGTGCCAAGCTGCCGGAGTTAAAGAAGTGTTTGGACAACCCTCTCAGTCATACAGTCTGATTTTTGGGTGGTACTGTGTGGAGCCAGGAGTTGGACTCCATTACTCTTTAGGGTCCCTTTGAAATCAGTATATTTGTGATTCTGTGATTCTGTGATTCAAATGTGGTTGCAGTTAATCAGGTGATACTTGGAACACCAGGTCTTTCATCTTGTTTTCACACTTCAGTTCAATGTCACAGCTTCTGAAGATGTGGTGTTGAACTACTTCTCCCCTTAGTCACTATTTAATGTAAATAAAATTTGCATTATTCTTTTAACTACAACAACATGAATAAATCAGCCATTGAAATTGTGCTTAACCAAACAGTTTAAGAGCGCTGTCTTCTCATTGCAATGAATTGTTGCTGCTGGTGCTGCAGAAACAATCCAAGACAGCATGGCAAAGTGGCCACTAAGTGAGGGCCCACTGCTGGGCCTCCATGGCCCTGTGGAGCTTGGGCTTCATGATGTTTCTCCTCGGAGGCTATGGAGTCCTCTCATGGCTGAAAGGTGTTCAGAAGGCTACAACAAAGCTCTGCAAAGCAGAGTTTGTTATAAAGCTGTGGCTTTTGGTGGAAAAGTTTGAGTTCTGGAAGAATCCAGACATTAGAGCATTGACAAAAGACAGGGAAAACTATAGTTGGGGTAGCTGCTTGCAGTAAGCAAACAGAAAATTACTTCTGTTCAAGCTGAAGGAGCAAAACATTGAACAATGAACAGTTTGTGACAGGTTTACAGGTTCCCTGTGGATGTCAAAGGACAGACTAACTTCTGTATCACCTCCCTCTGCTGCAGGTTCAGGAAGAATTACTGCTGTATGTTTTATATATTGTCTGTGTAAATAAGGCTGTGCTATTTTTCAGCTCATATGCATTTTAAAAAGGAAATCACAGATTTGAAATCGAAATTCCTGAAAGAGATGCGATTCTTAGAGGGACCGAAGAGAGAAAGTTACTATTCCTTGATAATATTTTAAATAACTTGTTCTTATGAGGTATAGACTCTGAATTCAGAAAGAATCAGTATCTTACATTTTAAGTTAATATTAGTATATCCAAATAATGCTAGTCACTGCAACACACATGACTCATAATTCAATTATAAATGTATGTACTTAATTTTTTTGCAAACTTTGCTAACCCATTATCAACAAAGAAACAGTGTTGGAGAGGAGAATAGACTATACAAGAAAGCGTTGCTGGCATGCTGGAGTAACTTATAGCAATGCAGTTCTTTGTACCTGTGCAATCAGTCATGGTTTTAGCATTGTACTAGCAAAGTGATGGCTCTCCCTCTCTGGCCAGGTGGCCAGGGACCTCCAAGCCTGGCACTGGCTGGTGATTCCCAAGCACCTGAAGGAAAATAGGAAAATACACAAAAAATTCTTTTTCTGTGAAGTTCGTGATGTCTGTTTTCTTTCCAGGTATGATTCATGCCCTGAGAAGTACATAAGGCACTGCCCCCATTAACTGGTTTCCTTTAGCTTATTGTACTCTCTGACTGAAACTGACAGAGTGTCTCTTTCAATGGAAACACTTCATTAAATGTTACACTTAATTGAAGATTAGTGTGGGATATGGGTAGGGGTGGATATACTGCCAATAGAACTATGTGTTTCTTTTCAACTAGTAAGACTCTTTGTTAGCCTTTTTGTTTGAGGTGATCCACTGCAGGTAATGGCAGAGCTGGTCTGACTCTTCCCCCACTGAGCTGGATTGTAGGAAGGACTGAAAGAGGAATTAAATCATAACGTCCCTCCTTCCCAGTAATGCTCATATAGTTTTGGGTAGAGAAAAGCTCTCTATAGATCTCAACCCACCTTTAACTGAATATGCAATTGCTTTCATGGCATAATGACTTACAGTTACTGCTTTCCCAGAGTGGACTTAAGGCAACGATCCGCATCTATCTATTTCTATTTCACAGCTATAACAGTTCAGTTTTTGTTATCAATCTTTTCTACAACTGTATGTTCAAAGACTTCATGTGAAAACTTCTAGGCATCCCACTAAATAATTCCAAGGGATGTTTGTTCTATTCTCGTTGTTTTTTCCTTGCTTTATCTTCTGCTATAAGCAACAATTATATTGTTATGTATAGAATTATTTGAGAAATTGTTTGAGAAATAAGAATCTGCTTGACTGCTCAATAAGTGCAAAACTTTCTTTATGTTTCAGAAACTTCATTCAGTTTCCAAGCTCCCTGCCACCTGACTCTACCCAGTCATACTGAAATCTGTGCGGGGCCCATGCTTGAGCTTTTGCAGCATTGATGTAAAATTCCAGAGCTTCAGCAAAGCCACAGAGGATATATTTACCATAAATACTTGATACTTAAAGTTATAACAATTAATCAGAGATACTAAGTAGTAGGAGAAGATCTTCTGTTGTAGATTGTCGGAGAAGCAGATATAACCTGAGAGATAAAGCCTCTTGATTAGAAAAATAAGATAAAAAAAATACTTTTTTGTCATTTACAAATGATAAAATGGTGCAATGTGTTATTGAATTTTTGTTATTCAGGACAGAGTTACACAAACACTTTGAAAACACATTCAGCCATCAGAGAAACTGTAAGATACTCTTTTTAGCGAGGCCAATGGAGTGAAATCTAGTGGAATTCATAAAGAATCAACAAGAAGAGAGGGGCAATGGATACCAGAACACAGAGTATTACTCAAAGTTCAGATAAGAGTCACCTTTAAAGAATGTTGGCAAAGCACTTATATTAAATGTCCTTTTTTTTAAGTCCTGAAATTTTCGGTTGTTTCCTCAAAATATATTGCCTAGTACACCCAAAAGTGTGCTGTTAAGAAACATATGAAATATTTGCAATAAAAAGTAACACTTTTCAAAAATTTTTACACTTCATTTCTAGCACATAAAGAGCCTATGTTGCCAAAAATATTCTTTTATTTTGTGAATGTTTTGAAAGGGAGATTTGCTAATGGAAAAATTCCTGCTTTCAAGGAAAACTGAATTTCATCTGAGCAGAAAGAACTGCTGAAATTAGAATGGTTAGAATGGCAGGAGAGTTTTAAATGAGACAAGAAGCAAGATACTCTTATGATCTCTGCAGGCACAGTCACGGACTTTCATTCCTCAGCTAATAAGTGCAAAGCAAATTATTCACACTAAGAAGCAATGTTACCGCAGTTGCAAAACTGTTTAACTTGCATAATTGCTGCAATAGATTAGACTCAAGTTCTCCTAGCCCTGCAAACAGTCTTGGAACACATCTGGTGCATTTATGTTGAGAGTGAGGAGGCTGTTCTACCATACATTGCCCAGCCTACATGGGAAGTACGTGAGACATTTGTATTTCAAACCTCCAAGTTACACAGCTTGCAGGTATGGAGGATGTCATGACTATTTTTGTTAGTAATAAGTAAGTCTGTGCACAATAATTTTGCTGAATGTCCCTGTCAGTAATTTCATTAGATCTAGGCCTTTTTGATACAGTAACTATTTCCTTGAACTTCGTGGTTTCTTTCCCCTTCCTCCATCCTGCCTCAGTATGATCTTTCCAAACTGAAGAATTATTCTGATTTACCTTTTACCAAATGATCACTATCTCACACCTGCCCTCATTCCTGTTACTTTCTCTGTTTTTCACTTGTTCTGTAATAGCTGCTTTGATATAGCTCTACTAAAACCATCCAAAAATATTAAACGATTTCTGTACCATGTTAGGTCATCTGGATGATGATCAGAGAGTTAACTTGAGATACTACTTCCTAATTACATTTTCAAGCTGTCATTATGAATAAATGTGCATTTCAAACACTGTCTCATGCTCCACCAATGAGTAGCTGGTTGCTAAGTATTAATATCAGTAAATGATAGTTGTTAACAGGCAACAGAAAGGAATACTTCCAGCGTCAAATAGCACAAACCCTTGCAGCTTGTCCCTAGGTGTCTGCAGAGTTGTGTAACTACAAATTACAGCTGTCAACAGAATTCCAGGTGTGAGTAGCTTTATTACATACAGAAATATGGCTTTAGAGAGCCTGAAATTGCAAAAACAATATGGTAAGCCACTCATGGAAAATTCCGCAACATTATTTTTTCCAGTTAAAGATTTTACTAGTATATTTATTATATCAGACTCTCTCTATTTCTTGCAAGATAATCTTGCTAGTAAAAGAATGTTACAGGCAAGAATTCACAGCCCTGTCAAATTAAACCAAAACAAAGAAGAGATAAGCAAGCACAGGTACAATTTCAAAGTTCACTGAAAATGCAAGCTTAAATTCTATCAATCTTTTCCTATTCCATGGGATATGCTAAGCTAACAGAGCTAACTGCTTGCACACATTTGCTTCTTTTTCTTCTCTCTTGGAAGCCAATGAGTGATGAACTTTGGTCTTAAGTACCTAATAGGAAAAGATTTAAGTAAAAACTTCATATATCGTACAAATATCCAGTTCTAGAAGAACATAATCACAAATAGTTTCCTTTTAAATCAGCCGTGACTGAGGAGCTACCACTAAAATAAGTTGCTAAGTGAATGTCTTTAGCAAATAATGTAGGAATTAAACAACTATAACTGGATCTGGAGATACCTTCATACTCTCCTACACACCTGAACCATACATACAAAATGTTTTCCACTCACTTTAGTCCACTTAAACTAGTTGCATATGTAAAGCTACTTCTTCTTTTTTTTTTTCTAATTGTTATTATTTTTTAAAAGATTCATTTTATCAGCATCACTGAAGATTGAGACAACAGCACTTCCACGATACTCCTGAAGTTTATGAAAATGCTGAATGTGGTGGATACCCTTGTGTTTTATATTTTCTGAGCTAAACAATATTTTCACAATATACAGGGGTAAAGATGAAGCAGAAGGAAGAGCTAATGTTATCTTTGACATAATCCATTAAAGAAGAAATATCACCTGCCCACATTCTCCCTATTCCATGCAACCTCAACGTACAAGTCCCGCATATCAAAATAGTAGTTGTAATATCCTGTAACTTGAAACCTATATTTTAAAGCAGTTTAGAATGGTGTAAATTATAGTCTGCTACCCAAATAATTTGCACGGAAATGTTTATCAGCTTTCAAACATAGCTGCTTCCATCTATAGCTTATAAATTGTCACTGGTTCATTCACATCTGATAACTTGGCTTCAGAACAGAAGATGAAAATGTTCAGGAATTATGAGGGCTTCTGTCTGTGCATGTGTGGTCTCTTGGTTTGTAAGGCCACTGACTGCGTATGAAGGCATTGTAAAAGTCTCAAATTTAGACTATCAGCTGCAGTCGTTGCATACTGCCCTTGCTGCAACTGGAGTCATTGTAAACAGCTTTACTGACAGGATAGAAGTTCAGAATTATCAATACTTACGTTGAAAAGCAAACCTTACTTTAAATAATTCACAAAATATTTTTAAATCCTAGATGTGTAACTACTGTGGCATTCCATAGCTGAACAATAATCTAACATAACATTGTTTTCTTTGTAAGGCTGGAAGAGCCATGTGTTGGCCAAGGCAGGAGAGGTTATTTTAGTCTCTTGTCCTATTCCACCTTTAAAGATTCAGTAGCAAATCTTGCTGGAATAAGTTGGCCTACCAGAAATAAATTTGAAGCAAGCGGCTACTCTGTTCTCTCAGTTTAGGAGAGGAATGGTTGCTTGGTTTTCTTTGCAGGGAGGCATAAAACTCTTCTACATTTTTATCATAGAAATTTTCCAGGAGATTCTTTGCAAATTCTTACTCCATTAGAAATATCCTCCTTTAGTGGCAGAAAACTGTCTAATTCAGGATGAAATCTCCCTCTCAACATATCTGAATTTGAGCAAGTGCACTTCCCAGTTAGAGTGCATTCATAATCTCTAGAAAAAGTACATATGCTCTAGGTTAGGATTTTAATGCAGTGGGCCCTCTTCCATGTACACAGCCTGCTCTTTTGGAATGAATTTAACTACAGGTCCATGTAGTTTATTTTATCAAAGTATTTCCAGTACGTCTTTCCAGTATGATTGACTGAGTTGGAAAATAAGTAGCAGACCTGTACACAAAAATTGCATGAACCATAATCACACTGAAAAAAAAACTGTGTATCAAACTACAGAATTCATTTGGGATCTTGTAAATTGTAATGTGTCCTGAACTCATTGCACTCAGGCCCCTAAGGACAAGAAAGAATTTCTTGTTGCAAGAAATAGTCCTGAGTGTTAGTGTGTGACAATAAAAAAAAGTTGTGTTCTTATTGGTAATTTCTAAAATTTCAGGCAAGGTGCCTGCTGCTCACGCTTAGATTAAAATTATAGTATATACTAGTTTTAAGTTGTTTGGGCATTGCGTCATCTTTAAAAAGCTACCTCTTCTCTGTAGACTCATTTCTGGTTATATATGTATACCAGTATTTACTTGAGATGTTCTGTTTGTTTGAGCTTACAAAAATGGATACATTCAAGTGAAGAGAGAGGCTTTGAAATAGTTGTAGTTGCTTATTTTAGAGCAATTTTTTCAGTTTGTACTGTTCTAATATTAGCATGAGCTACTATTAGAGTTTTACCTTGCACTAGCAAATATATGTTAGAAAAAAAATTCATTCTTATATTGTGATTGACTCAAAATGTGTTACATTTTGTCTCACATCCATGTCAAGTAGTGTCAATCAGTCAAAATTATTTTAAGACTGCAAAATCACATGTCCAGAAATTAGTGCCATAGTTAAAATTCTCTGTCAGCTCTATCCTCTATTCCTTTGGGAATATTTTGAAAGAGATTTTTTAGGAAAATGATCACTTATTTTTCCACCAGACTCCCTGTTGGGGCAAAGCACACAGTAGATATTATTCAGGGAATGCAAAACCTGGTGAAAATTCAGAAGTTCCTCAGCAATTATTGCTAGTAAAATCTCTTTTCATTTCCTTTCTCTAGGATTTGCATACTGGAACGGTTTTATTTGGTTGAAGATTCTCTTAAGAAATTTCAGTCTGCAGTGAACGCTAGAATGACAACTCAATTCAAACAATTAGTTTCTTGACATCCTGAAATAAACAGAAGCAGAGAGTTGTAAAAAAAGAATAGGCCATTTGCACAGTTTACCACAGCAATAATTATATGTTCTTAAAGGAATAAATTAATTAATACTATTTAAGATAAATAATACAGTGGACTATGTTGGCTTTGGAGTGTAGAATGTAGCTGCAGAGTGTTGTATGCTTCTATTCCCACCACAGTTCATGATGAGAACTTGCCTCTGTTCAGGAATCTTGAGGAAAACTCTAGCCAGACATGTACGGCCCAACTCAAGACCCTTTTCCTCCCTGCTGCAGGGGACTGTTTGTGCTGAAGGCTCCAAACATGTGAAGAAAATAAGGACATGGAAAATAAAGATTTTCAAAATCTTGATCTTAAATCTGTAGGACTGAAGTGACCGGACCTTCAGTCTCACCAGTAACTTTCCTCGCAACAGTTTTGTCATTGTTTTTCTGCTTACCTTGCTACTTCATTCTGGAGAAGCTGAAATATAAACCAGTAGAGGACATGTGCTTTACGTTTACTATGATTTCATTTTTCAAACATCCACTATTATTGTGTAACAGAACCTGTTAGATTTATGGTAGAAGTTATAACTGTCTTCTTAATAACCAACACAACGTTTTGTGAAGGCTTCTTAAGCAACACTGAAGTCTACACAGGTAATATGGTAATACATCCAAATGCAAAAAAAAAGTAGAAGAGAGCAATTCCAGCAGTGACTGACATAAGAGGAGAAAGTTACTTGTGATCTTTTTCTCACTTTTTTTTCAAGTATCAGGAATACATTTGAGCTGTGTTTCTAAGATTCCTTTGAAATTATGGTGGGTAATGTTTATAAATTAAGCAGGAGATTGCCACGTATTTGTAAGCTCTTCGTATATAAGACTACTGTTCTGAACCTTGTGGAGCAAATCAAATGTTGTTTAAGCTCAGCTTTCATCCCTCAAATGCAGTATTTCTTGTTGTGTTGGCACAATTGCACAAAAATTGATGTATATACGGGGTCAGTATCAAATGCAGAGATATATGCTGAAGCCTGCAGTGGTCTAACAGAGTTTATGTGAAAAGGTTGCCTAATTCAAACGACAGTGTTGTTATCTTACATGCTAAACGTATTGTTCTGTAGCTGAGATACCAAAGAAGTTTAAATGTGATCACAAATTATGAAAAATTACTTCCAAATTTGTGTGTGTGATTAGGCACTAAAAACAAGTGGAATACATGCAACAAATAGATAAACTGAAATGTGCTTGATGTGCAACAGATTGTAGGATTACCAGTGAGGGCATTTTAGGTCTAACCTTCCTAAATAAAGGTTTAGTTTTGAAAAGCAAATAAATAAAATCCTGCAATAGAAGATCCAAGTTCTGATTTTCCTTTTTCCAATATAGGACCTAATTCTTGGCACAAGTGTGAGGGTTTCTGACATACAGCCGTAGTGAACAGCTGAATTTGTCCCTGAAAGCTGCATAGGTTGCCACCTGCAGAAACCAATAACATGTAACTGCTTTCTATGAAGACTTCAGTTTGCATCAGAAGATATGTATAAAAATGTTTATGGTATTCAGAAAATCACAGTGAGGTATACCAGGAAAGAAGGTTATTCTTTTTATATTTTTTCCTTTCCTTTTTGCACCAGTTTTATTGTCCTCTTTGGAACTTCAGCTTGGAAAACAGTCTAGACACAGTTTACATAACTGTATAAATAATGCCAGTTGTAGAAGCATTTACACAACATTGACATCAATGGATACATAAAAACTTAATTGCTCAAATATTGCCTTTTAAGTTCAGTAAATCAATGAGCGTAAGTTCTGTGAAACACCAACCAGAAACATGAATGTTTATAAAATATGGCAATCCCAAGCAAATGGGTTAAGTGTTGCTTGGTAGTTTGCATGTAAAAGAAAAATCTCCCAAACAGCCAGTCTTCTGGATCCTTTTAATTTAAGCTACAAAATCAAGCCTGTAGAACTTCTAACCAACCACAACTTCACCTGAGGTTGGTGAGAGCTTCAAGGGTTTACCATTTTTGAAAATCAAGATCAAACGTCACACATTAGTTGCCCAGAAATATAAATCTGATTAATTCATTTCCCTTTTGTCTCTTTGTTGCAGAATTTTCATCAACGATTAAGTTAGTTTAAATTCATTTTCTGTTCTACTAATATCAAAGGGGAAAGGAGGCAGTTCCTTCTGGGATTTGAACTGCTTTTATGATGACAGGAAGCAATGACTGGAGAACATTTGTAAACTTGGTCATTCTTTAGTGGTTTCAGCTTGCGTGTCATTTTGAAAAATCAAATGTATAATGTGCTTTTTTCTTCTCTGTGTTTTCTTTCATCAACTTGCTGTCCCCTGGATTGTAACACATAGCACAGGTCATTTCAAGAAATGAAAGAAGGGAATGTATGCCCAGCAAGATGGCAGTTTTGTCTGCTGTAGTGCTTCCTTTCAGCCCCGGATCTGAGTTTGCCAGTACAGCCTGTATTCATACTGCTGTCCATTGAAAGATTTTGGAATCGATCAGCATGTTAAAAGAGATCTTTTTCAACAAGCCATATGTAAGAAAATTTATGTGTGACAAGACCTCAAAATACACAGTTAGATTTTGATAAGGAGCTTGGGATGGGACTCAAACTTGTAAGAGCTGAGATTTCAAGTGTTACAACAGGACAGGCAAACACAAAGAATTAGGGCTGCCACTCTCCCAGCTCTCCCACATCAAAGAACAACAGAATTGAATTTTGAATCAGACATACAGGAAAACAAATATAATACCCAGTTCAGCAACTAATTCCTTTAGCCTGAACAGTCTTGTATTTCTAACATTGTGTTCTAACCGATGGATAAAAGCAAACTAAATTCTTACAGATATTTAAAACTTTATTTAGGCTTATTTTCCAAAAAGCAGAGGAAATGTCAAATGATTAGCAAACTCAGAAACTACACTTCAACTAAGCACCTACCACCACATACTTTGTGAAACAGGTGAAGTGCCTGTCCCACTAAGTCCCAGTTAGCCACCTTATTAACATAGAACTGCTTTTCTCAAGTTCTGATTTCTTACTGATATCATTAATTATTACAAATCAGATGCAGTGATAGAATATGATGTATTTCAGTGAAAGGAGAACTCAAGAATTATTTTCTGTAGTTTTATGAGATAATGTCTACATGATGATAGCTTTTCTCCCCATTCTTTGTCTTCTCTCAGCCATACACTCCTGGCCATCTAAGTACTTGTCAGAAATATGAGTGGATCAGATATTGTTTCCAATAGATAACATTTTGATTTATATAACTTTGTAGGTGTTTTCCATTCAACCTGTTAGTGAACAGAATTATTGAATTATTTTTAAATGTTTGATCGTGACAAAAGAATCACAGAATCATAGAATGGTTTGCATTGCAAGGGACTTTTAAGATCCTCTAGTTCCAACCCCCTGCTATTGGCAGGGACACCTCCCACTAGGCCAAATTGCTCAAAGCCCCATCCAGCCTGGCCTTGAATGCTTCCAGGGAGGGGGCATCCACAACACCACTGGGCAACACGTTCCAGTGCCTCACCACCCTCAGAGTAAAGAATTTCTTCCTGATATCTAGTCTAAATGTACCCTCTTCCAGTTTAAAATCATTTGCCCTTGCCCTGTCTTTACATGTCCTTCTAAAAAGTCCCTCCCCAGCTTTCCTGTAGGCTCCCTTCAGATACAGGAAGGCCGCTATAAGGTCTCCTCGGAGCCTTCTCTTCTCCAGGCTGAAGAGCCCCAGCTCTCTCAGCCTGTCCTCATAGGGGAGGTGCTCCTGCCCTCTGATGATCTTCGTGGCCCTCCTCTGCACCTGGTCCAACAACTCCATGTCCTTCTTGTGTTGGGGGCTCCAGAAGTGGACACAATACTCCAGGTGGGGTCTCACAAGAGCAGAGTAGACGGGCAGAATCACCTCCCTTGACCTGCTGGTCACACTTCTCTTGATGCAGCCCAGGATACGGTTGGCCTCCTGGGCTGCAAGTGCACGTTGCCAGCTTATGTTGAATCTTTTATCTATCAATTCTCCCAAATCCTTCTTCTCAGGGCTGCTCACAAGCCATTCTCCATGCAACCTGTATTTGTACTTGGGACTGCCCCGGCCCAGGTGCAGGACCCTGCACATGGCCTTGCTGAACTTCACAAGGTTGGCATGGGCCCAGCTCTCAAGCCTGTCCAGGTCCCTCTGGATAGCATCCCTTCCCTCTAGCGTGTCAACTGCACCACTCAATTTGATGTCATCTGCAAACTTCTGAGGGTGCACTCGATCCCACTGCCCACGTCTCCTTCAAAGGTAATAACACCGGTCCCAGCATCTATCCCTGAGGAATGTCACTCGTCACTGGTCTCCACTTGGACACTGAGCCATTGACCGTAACTCTCTGAGTGTGACCATCCATCTAATTCCTTATCCAGCAGGTGGTCCATCCATCAGATCTATTTTTCTCCAATTTGATGACTGGGATATCATGCAGGACAGTGTCAAACATACAGACTGAGGGAGGATTTCTTTCTCTTTTCTCCTAACAACCCAATATGTTTCATACATGTATACAATTTAGTTTGTGGTTTTTTTCCTTCTTCTTTTTTTTTTTTTTTTTTTTTAATTTAGGGCTGTTTATGAAGCATATGGTTAAAAATTTTTTTGGAACATAACGCAATTGCTAAGAGTTTTGAACAGAGACTCTACAGAAGACTTCCTTATGAATGTGAACAAATATGGATTGTGCTCAGTGATCTGCTTTATAGTTCAATGCACTGACAAATTTCAAGATATATATTAAAAAGGGGAGTATTTTTCTCACTTAATCTCAACCTTACAGCTATTGCAGGCCGGAGCATGGATAGTCTACATTTATTTTACCACATTTTATGAAGGCCCAGACTACTGCCTTTTTAAGTAGTGGAGCTAAGCACCCTAGAAAACTTTGTGAAGCCTGTAAATTTTATTGGAAGTCAATTTCACCTAAAATATGAGATGCGATCAACAGTAAATTTGATCTGCTATGTTGAACTTCAATTTCAAAAGTAGGAGTCTACAAAAAGGTGCCAAGTCATTCCATAATGGAGTCACAGGATGTCAAACAGTTCAGTTCTAATTGTGTTGAAAGTCACTGGAACTTTTTAGCACTGATTCCACAAAGAATTTGTGGATTCCAACCAACCACAAAGAAAAGTTGCAAAAAAATCCAATCAGCATCTTCACCAAATTTTAGTAGACTAGTTATCAGATTTCTGGGAAAATAAGTGCTTAGTTTTTAAATTATCTACATGAAAAATGAAACTGATGTAAATAAGTACTTTGGTTGATGGTTTAACATGGCTTATTGTTTGCACTGGGAACTAGCAAGATCTCATCCTAGAAGATACTCAGTTTCTCACACGCGAATCAAAATTTATCTCAGATCAATTTTATGTGAAAAATAAATTTAAAACATCTTAATTTTTGAAGGGTATCTTTATCCCCCATTTTTATGTTTTTGAACTCAAGATTTTAGAGGAAACAGAATGGAAAATCAGTAATGCATATCAAGCAAGTCTTATAAAGAGTGGTTTAGCATAGAATAATAACCTATCTGGACAAGAAGCTGGTTTGTCTTTTTTTTCAAAATTTCAGAGAAGAAAAATTCCTACCTCACAGCAGTACAACAAAAACAATAGCAAAGTTTGCTGATTATTCCAGGATGTTCAGTTATTTACCTTTAAAGTAGAATTAAAAATTGAAACATACAACAAAATGGTTGCTTAGCCTGATAGAACTGGACAGAGCCAAGGTTCAAATCTTTCCTGTGATGTAGGTGGAAGAGGCTGATTTCTGACACTGTGGGTGTGTTCCCTGAACATTTTCCTGCAGTGGTGTATCACTGTGTGACTTAATTGCCAAAAATGGCCTTCATTTGAAAGTTTCACACTTTCTAATTTTTTTTTTTTTTTAATGAGAAAAGAGTTCACCTGGAAATATCTGACTGATATCTCATTAAGCATCCTCTTCCAGTTAAAGGATGCAGTAGATTAGTTACAAAACTTGTACCCCAATGCTTTAGTCAATTCAATTGTCTTTTAGTCAAAGGAAAACCTAGTTTTAGCTAGCATTAAAATTGCTGTATCTAGCTTGTATTAAGGCTTCAAATGAAAAGGTCCTTTTATTCTAAGCAGCTAAATATTATTTCACCAATCTTCTATTTTTCATTCAAATCCAAAATTAATTTTAATACATTTTCTTTTCAGAACTCTGTAAGTACAATCAAGTCATTAGGCTTTTGAATTAAGGGGGACATGAAATGGACTTATCATTCAATTCATTAACTTCAGTAGGGAGACACTGAATCTTCTATTTATGTTCAAGAAAATGAATGTCAAAGATTGCCATGTGAGTGGTGTAAATAGGAAAGGCCACCAGTGGATAGCTTCCATTTTTTGTCATGAAAACATGACTTCTGTTCCAGAGGTGATATTTTTCTTAGACATCTGCTATGTTAGCAAAAAGGAGGCAAAATATCTTCTGTTATTGATTTGCAGACTGAGAAGGTTTGGACGTCAATTAAATTTAAGCCTTTCCAAAGTCCTTCTGTAAACCACCATGTTTTAATGACAGATCTAACAGTTCTCAGTAAAAATACAATTTAGATGAGAGACTGAAGGAACAAAGTAAATAAAGAGTGTGGGTTATCATGAGAATAAGTACACTACATCCCTGGAGCATTATGCTGCTGGTCATTAATTAGCCTAGACTATAATTCTACTATGAAAACTTTACCATGGAGAATTACGTCATGCTATTCTAAATTCTTAATCAAAGAAGAGTGCAATTTCTGTGTATGTTTACTGAGGGGGAAAAAAGATGATGAATCTGGCAATTTAGAATACCCAAAGGTGACTGCATTTTATAGGAAATAGCTCAAAAGATTTTGCATGATCCATTCTTTTTGAATTCTGCAAGACAAGTTCCTTATTCTTTGAAATAATCATTGGATGAATAAAAACAAGGCCAGTAATGAATATTAGATTGTTTTATTGTAATTATATGGCTTAAAACATTAAAGAAAGAGAGAGCAACAAAAACATAAAACTTGTGGGATATTTGACCCTGCTTTTGTAAAACTAATGCATCGGTCTTGTTCGATGGCAGTGGTTATGAACCTTAGTGAGTTCTCATGGTGTTTTTCAGAGATTTTTGATGAGACTTTACTCTTCCTGTGCTTCATCCTTGACAGTAATGGTTCAAAATGTTTGTGTTGCCAAAAAGTGAAGACAAGAATATGGTGGGATTGTGAAGTGAGGAGTATCTTTCTCTGTTAAGAGAGGGCTTTAAAAAGTCTGCTAGAGAGACATGATTACATTTCGGAGTTAAATATCTGAGTGCAATGCAATGCATTCCATTTCAAAATTTGCAGGTAATATTTTATGTTGACTGAAAATGGAGTCACACATATGAACTGACGGTTGTTTTTTTTTTTTTTTTCAATCTTGAAACCTATTCACAAATTCCTTTATTGGACTGGGAAGCACAACTTTCCACAGTTCTTCACTATTCAGAGCTCTGTGTTCAGCCAATGTATTTAAATGCATACAATTATTTGCCATCATTTGAGTCAGCACTGCACTGCACCCTGTGCCCCGGTTTCAGCCCAGACAGTGCCAATCACACATTGATGTTTGGCTGTTGCTGAGCAATGGGTGCTTACCCAGGCAGGGGCAGGTTGCCCAGCAGAGCTGCTGCCATGATGGTGTGGGGCAGGGGGCCGACACATTACGACCTGTGCTGGGCTGCATGGGGCCCCGAGGCTGCAGGCTGGGCTGGTCT
Source organism: Numida meleagris (assembly GCF_002078875.1). Taxonomy (NCBI): domain Eukaryota; kingdom Metazoa; phylum Chordata; class Aves; order Galliformes; family Numididae; genus Numida; species Numida meleagris. Next base: position 42,538,607 of record NC_034438.1, on the reverse strand, counting down.
TGGTTAAAGGTTGTGATCTGTTTCCAGCATTTTAAAGTAGACTAGGGGTCTTTGGAACAATTTCTAGTTACTGCCTGATGTTACTGCAGTGTGAATCCTGTTGAGGATTAGGTTCATCTGGCAGTCAAGTTGACAGTCTACATTGTGGTCACTTGAAACTATTCTTTTCCTTCTAGCATTATTTTTATTTAATTCCTAAAAGCCTATAAAGTAGACATTTCAATGAAAGAGATCTCTCTAATGTGGAGCAGTAAAGTTGCTAATAAAAACAAGATAAAAACAGCCTCACGTGTCCAGAGGAGCCTGTTAATTAATCAGCACAGGGTGAATATTAAAGGCATCACACTGATGTATTTTGCTTTATTTCTTCAAAAGAAAGAAAAAAGACACTGTAGCAAATAATTACACAGACTGCGTGTCTCCTCTCACTTACAAAGTACAGGGTGAGGTAATAACCTAGAAAGGCCCAGAGACATTCAGAAACAAAGTGTCACAGATCCCAGACAGACTTAATATAATGTATTATATTAAGTTGTAACTGTATTTTGTGTTTTACTCAGGAGCAAGCTTTGCCATATTCAGCCACTCTGAGAAAATTAAATTGCTGGTACCAGGTGGGAAAAAAAAGCATCAAAGTCTGTCCTGCAGGCTCAGCAGTGTCTACAGAGAAGGTGAGGCCTCCCCATTCAATCAATTTGAACAAACTGCTCTTTTACTAGCAAGTAAACTTTAGTTGGCTGTGAGCACAAGGAGCAGTGTACAGTCAGTTGGGAAACCACCAGCTGTTTGAGTGTTGAAGATCTGGGGATATTTTCAGAAAACTGTGAGATCTGTCTTACTACTACAGCCTCAGCAAGTCCAGTAACACACTCCACCTACTACGCAGAAGTTATGTGTTGAGTATGATCAGAGAGTCATATGTTTACATGCATAGGCTAAAATAAATGTTAATGTCATGCTGAAAGATTTCATTTAAATTTAGGTGTATAACACCAACAAAAAAATTGTTGATGTTTGCTGAAGCGTAAACATGGTTATTATGATCAGTATGCCTAAAAAAGTAGTCTGGAAACTGAAACATATGGAGAGTTGATTCTGATGTTCATGTTTACAGAGGGAAATGTTTGTATATGCATTCCCAAAAATTTAGTTATAAATCATCATTATCCTTCATTGGTCATTATTCTTCACTGTTTTGAAACTTTGAATTGTGACCATCATTTTTCTACTTCTCAGTATGACGAAGTTGTGTTTAGCCAGACTGAGAATTTTAAGCACTCAAGTTCACAAACAGTCTATGAAATGTAATGCAGAACTGGAGAAAATTAAAAGCAGAAGTTACAAGTTAGAAGTTGCTATCTATTGTCATACTGAATGTGCATTGATCTGACATATTAGTATCTAAGATGTTCTCTTTATGTCTAACACAGAAATTAAGTGTCCTCTGAGGGTTCCTCTGAAAACTGAGCATTCATAACAAACATGTAATACAGTTTTCACTGAACTCTACATCTAATGTTGCTGCTAAGGACTTCCTGTACCCTGTGTTGAAGGCAGGTGAGAAAATTAATGTTGTCTACATTGAAATAATTCTCAAAAAAAAAAAAAAAAGTATACAGTTTTAGCTGATGTTAACACAGTTACTCTAGCTTGAGCCTTCAGCATTCCTGCAAGGTGCTACAGCTAGAGCCTTGACATTGGGAAAACTCACAGCACCTCATATGGCTACTGTTTTACTTTTCTTGGCTCAAAAGAGAGGGAAAAAAGCTGCATGGAAAAATCATGGGTTGTAGCTGGAATTACGGTATCTCTGCAAACTCACAAAGTGCAGGACAAGGCAATCACCTAGACAGGCTTAGAAACATCTGGACATGCCCAGTGTGGGAGCTTCGTTGTACATGTTAAGTTATGGGTGACACTCATTCTGACGGAATGGGTCACGTTGTTTCCTTTCTGGAGGCAATGTCACAAAGAAGTCCAAAGGAAGAAGAGGTGATATTAACTGTAGTGGAGGCTAAGATGTCACTGTGTGTAGAATAGTTCACAACAGTGTGAAGATAACATCTGCAGAGTTTTAGTGAGGTAGCTTAGATACTGGAGGCAATCTAGCTCCAATTCACAGCATCTGTGCCATCTGGTTCTCAAGGTTTTGTTAACATATTTTCTTGATGCTGTAATGATTCCATTAATACAACAACAATGGCCTGGACTTCAACTCCCCTGTCTCTTGGACAGTCTCAGCCCAACAGAATATCTCATTCTGTTTTCCTCCACCAACCTACAAAATTGATGATGAAGAACAAATATTCTCCATGACAGTGGGCATTAGTTACACAGGAATGAAATTATTAGTCAGGTGGATTTTTCTGTTTTCTCTCATTCACCTTGTGAGCACTGAAAACAGTGTCAAAGGCCAAGGAAATACAGTAATTTGAGCACAAATCTTCTTTTCCACCCCAAAACTAGAAAATATTTTTCAGCTCAGCTTGTTCTCTGTCTGACCTGAAGCCTGACCTGTATAGTAATATTCTAGACATCACTTCCAAATAAATTTGGAAAAAAATCTTGCAGTTGAATAGAAGCTAGATAATTCACTGGTGTTATGTGCAAGTTTTTTGTGTACTCCAGATCTGAGGAGTAGCACATGTCTCATATTATGTGTATGACAAGGCCAGATAGTTCTATGCTTGTGCAGTTCATTGTTTTTGAATTAGAAGACTTCTCAAATAGCTAACTATCACAAAGTAAATGAATTTTTATTACAAAATGTTGGAAAGGAGGCTTATAAAAAACTTGTTTCAAACTGGTTTAACTGCTGAATTCACATTTGTTGGAGTTTGGACCGTACTAGTTTATAATTCATATTCAGAGAAACATTCATACCTCATAGTCAGAATGAATTACTTTCACATTTGATGTTCATTTAGTAGAAAATATATTAAAATGACTTTATAGTCAGCTGAATTTCAGTGGATGCAGTTTGAATGAGGCATCAAAGTCCATAAATAGATTTATGTCTATGGGTTGCTAGATGTTTGAAGAGTCAGTGTACACTAATCTGTGATGACTGATAAGTATTTCAGGTTGAACAGTAAATTTGTGAGCATTTTTAAGCTGTATGACAAGGCATATCAACATGCCTGCAACTTACATGCATACAAAATGCCTGCAATGCCAACGAACAGCATTTAATTTTTCAAGGCAAAATTACAGCTGTGTATAAATGCAAAGGCAGACTGAGGAATATAAAAGTGTATAGAGATACATTTTTCCATATCCCTCTCAATATGGAGGGCACCTGTTTTTTGTACATGTTGAAAGTGTGTCTCATCCTTTACTGGACAAATGAGATGGTTCCAGGAAAAGTGCAATTATCAACTGTCATTCTGCAGCCAAAAGCAAGACATTGCCCCCAAGCACAAATCAACCTACTTCCCAAAAATATGTCAGTGGAAGAAGGGAGAATTTCTTTTCCACATCAACACCATGTAACTCTTGCCAAACTGATCAGCTTTCTCTAGAAGGAAGTGCTCACTGGTCACCAGCTCCTAAAAGTAGGTAAGGGCTGATGAACACAGTTCTAACACTGTGTTGAGAGTAGCATCAGGAAGAGACTGTACTGCTGGTGGTCCTTCAAGCTGGAAGAAAACTGCCACAGGCAGATTATGTATTTACAAGACACAGTCTGCACCAGAAGACAAGGAAGAGAGTTTCTCACAACTCTTTCCTTTTGCCTTGCAAAAATAGATTTGATTTCCACAGAGATCTGATTAGGTGCTGTGTTTTATGTTTTTCTTTTTTTGCTTTTACTGGATTTTTAAGACAATGAAACATTTTACTCATGCATATATAAATCCTTAAGAAAAAAAATATATAATAATTTGCTCAGCAAAAACCTTTATGAAAATACCAACAAACAGAACTTTTTCTCCCTTCAAGATGTTCACACAAAAAACAAAGCAGAGACCACAAATGGACCCTGTTCAGTACTCTAAGAAAACTTCTTCGTCAAGCAAGTCTGTCACCACAGAATGCTCTTATGTGATTTACTGTGGGCTAATCTGAAAGGGGCAGTGCAGGGGAATCATAATCAAATGGGAGTTCCAAAGGACATCTCACAGGACAAAGCCAAAATTTGGCCAAGCTGCGTGTGCAACAAACACATCATGCTTGAACCAGTCTGTGGAAAGAGTAAACACCCTCTTGCACTTGAGATCCCCAGAAGTACCGGAGACTTGTGTCCCGAGCATGTTGACTCTCACAATACCTAATTTTTAGGTATCATGCCAATTCTTGGAGCTTATCCTGGTTGTAGATGTTCGGGTTTCCTTTGGCAATGACAAAAATTGAAAGAAAGACACTAAATTACAGGACCTGCAGTACTCAGTGTGCTGTACAGAGAATGAGAATTTCCATCTTTTCTGCTCAAATTGCTCCAGTTTCAGGTAGAATTATCAGACAAATTTTGAAGCTAGAGCAAGAAGAATAGAATTTCTCTCTTTTCTTTAGGCACATGAGGTATGTTGCGGTGCCATGCCAAACTGCATTTTCTTTACACTGGGGAGCCAGGGTGCCCTCTGCTGAATTCAGGAGGCCAACAAGAGGTACCAAACAAAGCACACCAGTTCCTTGTGAAAGAGAGTAAACACAAACTGTTCACTTCAAATTAGTCTTGATAGAAATAAAAATTTCACATAAAACAAAGAGAAAATTACGAGAGAAAATGCTGTATAAGGTTACTGAAAACATCCATCACATCACACAAGATGAAAATTATTTTTCCCATTATTCTTAATTAAAGACAATGAAATTTTAAAAAATGTTGGAGGAGAGCAGAATGCATTTTCACTTTCATAAATGGACTTCACAGCCAATGAAATCGTAATGTAAAAGAGCAACCTCTTTACTGATGGAAAGCCATCTCAGAAATTATGATATCTTTGGTTTACTATTCCTTGGCTGATTTCTGCAATAGTATCTCCTTGTATATGAAAAAAGAACAAGGATCTGGCACTACTACTTTTGTGTTTAGTGGGGAGGGAGCTCTCCAAGAATACCAGGGTACTTCCTGTCACAAATGTACCAAGAGCCTACAACAGAAAGGTGCCTGACTTTACCAACAAACCCCTGAGTGTCTTAAGAGTTGTTTTGGCATAAAAGAACGCTTCTGTGAAAGAGCTCAAGTACAGTCACTGAGAAAATTCAATGCAAGAACTCTGGTAGGACTTTAAGCAATTTGCAGGGCTTGAATGTGGATATACAAAGTAGCAAAGTGAAATCAGTTTGTGATGGACAGCAAGGGCTCAACTATGATCTCACGGGTCAATGTTTTCAGCCGTAAGTAGGGTGCGTTGTAATACCTCATCTATATCTCCACCTACAGAAGGAGGGCTCAGAGAGTGGTGGTGAATGGAGTAGAACCCAGCTGGACACCAGTCACAAGTGCCAATTCCCAGGGGTTGGTACTGGGGCCTATCCTGTTTAATAACTTTATTGATGATCTGGACAAGGAGATTGAATGTATCTTCAGTAAATTTACAGATGACATCAAGTGGGCCCTGAGTGTGGTGGTGAATGAAGTTAAATCCAGCTGGTGACTGGTCATAAGTGGAGTTCCCCAGGGGTCAGTATACAATATCCTGTTCAGCATTGTTACTGATGAGCTGGATGGAGGCATTGAGTACACCCTCAGTAGGTTTGCACCTAGTGACACCAAGCTGGCAGGAAGTGTTGATCTGCCTGGAGGTAGAAAGGCGCTACAGAGGGATCTGGACAGGCTGGACCTCTGGGCTGAGGCCAATGGGGTGAGCTTCAGCAAGACGAAGTGCCGGGTCCTGCACTTTGGCCACAGCAACTTCAGGTAACACTACAGGCTTGGGGCAAAGTGGGTAGAAGACTGTGTGGAAGAAATGGACCTGGGAATGTTGGTCAGCACTCAGCTGAACATGAGCCAACAGTGTTCCCAAGTGGCCAAGAAGGCCAATGGTATTCCTGGCTTGTATCAGAAATAGAGTTGCCAGCAGGAGCAGGCAGTGATCGCTGTCACCCTGTACTCAGCATAAGTGAAGCTGCACCTCAAGTACTGTGTTCAGTTTTGGGCCTCACAGTACAAAAAAGGCACTGAAGCCCTGGAGTGTGTACAGAGAAGTGCAACAAAGCTGGTGAGGGTCTGGAGAAGATATTTTATGGAAGTGGCTGAGGGAGTTGGGATTGTTCAGTCTGGAGAAGAGGAGGCTCAGAGGAGACCTTATCACTCTCTACAGTTACCTGAAGGGAGGTTGTGGTGAGGGGGGAGTTGGCCTCTTCTCCCATGTAGCTAGTGATAGGATTAGAGGGAATGGCCTCAAGTTTTTCAAGGAGAAGTTCAGATTGGACATTCAGAAAAATTTCTTCTCCAAAAAAGTGGTCAGGCACTGGAACAGGCTGCCAGGGAGGTGGTGGAGTCACCATCCCTCGAGGTCTTCAAGTAATATTTAGATGTTTTACTGTGGGGCATGGTTTAATGGAAATTATTTGTCATAGGTGTACTGTTGGACTGGGTAATCCTGGAGGTCTTTTCCAACCTTGGTGATTCTATGGTTCTATGATTCTGTATTTTGAGTAGAAGTACATTACCTTCTCCAAGAAAAAAAAAAGTGTATTTATGATTTCCAAAATTTGGAAAATTCTGCAGAAGAAAACTTGTTTTCATATATGTTTGTCAAAACCAAATACCTCAAATTTTATTTTCTCTCATCCCCAGCAAAGGACTTTTAGTTTAAAGATGAACATTTGTTACTGTTGTTTATCCAGTTGAATAAGATTTGCTAGGCATTTGGAATATGTAGTTGTTCCAATCAATTTTACAACAAGGGATCTGAACAAAACTTAAATGATTACATATAAATCAAAGCAGTAGCTGATATGAATATGTTTGAAGAAAATACTTATGACTAAAACAAATGATTTTTGTCATATACTTTTACACCACGTTACTCTATATCTTTTATGCATAAAGTCACTCATATTCTGAAGAAAAACTCTGAGGAAATGGTAAGACTTTGCTTACACACTTTTTTTTTTTTAATAACTCACAGTTTTTGGCCATTGCTGGAAGCTCCTGAATTTTTCTGCTATTCTCTTTCAAGTGCAGAAAACTATAATGTTATAATAAAATAAATCACTTTTCCAAGCTGGGTGTACCAAAAAGCATTAAATGGTTCTGTATCATAAAAGAACCATATTATCATTGGTTTTGTTGTTGTAATTTGTATTATTGTTCTAATCCATTTCATTCTTTCCCACCTCCTCGTCTCTCACTATGCATAGTATATTAATCTAGAAAACCTCTCCGTAGCAGTAACACCACATCCACAGTCAGTTCTTGCAATGTCCATTTTCATGATAATAGGAAACAAGACAGCCAGTGAAGCCCTGATTTTCTCTAGTCCTGCTATTAAACGTACAGAATGCCTTCATGTCTGCCACATGTGACAAGCATAAAACAGTAAAAAATATATATAATTAAAGCAATACTTGCACAGCCTTATTTTATTTAATTATTAAAAAGTAGAAAACTCAAAGTATTTGAAACACTTCTGTTGAAAAATAGATCTCTTGAGAGTAGATCTAGGCCTTCTCACTGATACAAATTTCTACCTGATTCTCTTCAAATGTTTTTAATAAAGAACTTGAGGACATCACATCATCTGGGGAAGAAAGATTTCTAGGATTTCTTTAGAGAAAAAAAGAAGAAAATTATCATATCATGAAAATGTCCTTCTAACCTGTGACATTTTCCATGTAAATACTATATTATAATTCTTTGAAGACAAAGAATTGTACTACAAGTTGCCCAGAAAAAAATAACACAAAAATTCCTTCTTAGCACAAAGCTGTTGCATTAGTCTTCATGTACAGTGGATGAAGTGCAAGATAACCAGAGGTGGTTTTGAGCAGCAAAGTGAGTGTCTAATTTAGAAGGAAGAAAATAGGCCAGACGTGTGGGCCAAGATACTTATCTAAACAAATATTTTATTCAAGATAGTTTACTTTTCAGAAAATCTGTTTTCATCAGGGATTGGATGGTTTGGATTAAAAAGATACACATAAAAATAATATTCTAATAACTCAGCTCTTTGCAGCAGTAAGATCTGTCTTTATTGTACAGATAAACACTTCCAGTGACATCTTGGCTCAAGTTTTCATTTGGGCTTATCTTCTTCCTTTTATTATTTTAACACAATAGACTCAATCAAAAACTTAAAATGTCCATGCCCCCAAAAATACAAAAAAAAAAACAAAAAACAACTCAACAGGAAGCAGAAGGGCTGAGATGGCCCATGTGGGAATGCAAGCCCAGAGCTGAGAGTGGCAGCAACGAAGGTGGGGCAGGTACTTTAAGGAACAAGAGCAGAGCAAGTGTGATCACAGGATGGTTGAGGTGGGCAATTACCTCTGGGTCCATCTGCTCCAACCCCTGCCCAAGCAGGGAGATCCAAAGCAGAGCACTCGGGACCATTTCCAGGCAGCTGCTGCAGATCTCCAAGAAAGTGATCCCACAGCCTCTGGACAGCCTGTGCCAGCGCTCTGTGACCCACAGAAGTGCTGCCTAGTGTTCAGGTGGCAGTAGTCAGTGCCTGCCATGAGCTCAGTGGCTACAAGCCAGGTTTCTAGTGATAAGACATGTCAGAAGTCAAACCACAGCATCAATTTTAGTCATAAAAACAGCAGCGTGACAAAAACTAAAGAGGGCCTTACTTTATCTGCAGCTACCAAGGAAAGCAGGGAGACCCACTGATGCCTCTTATTGCTCTTTCATGGCACTATTCTCACCAATCTGACTCCAGGTTACGCAGCTGCATAGCATCAGAACTAGCCTCGAGTCAGACCCTTAAGAAGGGGTAAAATACATTGCACTCCAAGCTAAAGCAAAGCTATTAAATTTTCATCAGGCTCCACCAGGACAAAGGTTCTTCTTTCATTTCATGAACACCAGAATTTATATTCTTATGGATCTTAGTCTGAGGAATTCTTCACTAACATCTTCTACTTCAACTTTATGGTGATGTAGCATAAACACCTCTCTGAACAAGGTGGTACATAGAAAGCATCCAGGAAAGGGAAATGCGATCCTAAAGCCATTCTAGTTCACTCAGTTTCTAAAGGTTTACTTGATAACCATTCATGTGAGGTGCCATATGTTCTGTTTGTATTTACCAGAACCAAGAAAACAAAACAATAAAAATACCTCTATTTAGAAGTAATTAAAACTAATTAAAATGCAGGGCTAAAACGCGGTGGTGGAGCGACCACCAGCAGGGCTAAAACGCGGTGGTGGAGCGACCACCAGCAGGGCTAAAACGCGGTGGTGGAGCG
>NC_034438.1:42462232-42528405 GCF_002078875.1 Numida meleagris | reverse complement strand
AGGGCTAAAACGCGGTGGTGGAGCGACCACCAGCAGGGCTAAAACGCGGTGGTGGAGCGACCACCAGCAGGGCTAAAACGCGGTGGTGGAGCGACACACAGGGAAAGGCTCCCACCAAGGAAGGATCTCCTGGAAGAGATCTTTCCTCAGGGACAGTCAGCCCTTAAATGAGGCATAAGTGGGTGCCTGGCTCCACCCCTTCTCGTTGGACAGGTGAATTGCCTTCACTTGTACTCTCAGGGCTGACTGGGTCTTTCCTCCAGGTGCTCAATCAGTGGTTCAGGCCATGACTCAGCAGTTCCCATACAGATGGGATGGGGAATTTGGAACTAATTCCTGGATATAAGAACAGGAAACAAAGATTTATTGTCTAGCACTTTTCATTTCCACCTTTCTCCTTTTCAGTTGAGACCTACTAGGACACACAAATAAAAACTGGCAGACACAAAAAAGCTGTGGTATCAGGCTGCCCTAAGGTGGGGCTGCAATCCCTACACCTGGAGGGAAAAATGGAAAAGAAAAACAGCAACCAGCAAGTAACTTCTTTCCATATGGTTACATAAGAAGGAAAACCCTCAGTCATATTTTCTATCGCAGTAGTTTTCCTTTTGAGGTTTTGTTTTTCCTCCTAAAACTGACAAAAGCCACAGAGTCCTGTCCCTTACAGTTGTGTTTAAGAAATTCATTTTTAAACACTGCAACAGGGCTAGCAGACAACACTGTTGCTCAGAATTCTTTCCAAAACAGTCAAAAAGGTGTTCAGAATGCATAGGATCTCCCAAGGCTGTCATTTTGCTAACAGCTAAAGTGATGAACTTCAGATAGGTTCTATCAAAATTGTGTTAAATATTTATTTTAAATTTATTTCCTGAATTGACCATTATTAAATTGGTGAAAATTTTGAAGGATGACCATGTATGATACACATGAATGGAGCAATCACAGTTATTGAAAACAAGCTAGATACAAATCTCAAGATAATGCTGCTTCTACGACTCTACTGATATGACTGTGGCTACCTCCATGAGCAAGAAGCAGAAACTAGTCTGCAGTGTGTGAAGCTCTAATTTCAATGTACCTTTCTGCCTGGTGTATATATTCTACTCAGATATTTTGATGCGGACTAAATGATCCGCACTTCATAGATACAATAAAAATTCCACTTAGCTTTAATGTAGAAGTTGAATTCATCTGTTCCAACGCTGAGGACAGAAAGACTGTGAATAGCTCTTATACATGTGTAGTGATCGAAAAGATCAACATGATGAAAAAGGCATTACAAAAGAGGTAAAAGGACCAACACAATAAAAAGGTGCTATAAAGGAAGGGAAGAAGGCCGCTCACCCTGATCAGAAAATTCTGGGTTTGCAAGGAAAAGCTTCCACCAAAAAGGGATCTCCAGAACAAGATCCTTCCTCAGTGGCAGTCAGCCCTTAAATGAGGCCTAAGAGGGGTGGAGCCCGGCTTCCAGTCAGACAAGTGAATTGCCTTCACCTGTGCTCCCAGGGCTGACTGGGTCTTTCTGCCAGGTGCTCAGTCAGTGGTTCAGATTGTGACTGAGCAGTTCCCATACAGTGCCTCATAGATAGAAGTATAGATTTACGAAGCATATCACACAGACACTGTGTTTGTGACACTGTAACGTAACAAGCAACTTTAGTACTGTGTCCTGCATGCTCACCAGTATGCTAAAACCTTGTAGCAATGAGTATATTCTCCATTGCAAAGAGATTAGGATTTCTCCTACACTGTCCAAGTGGAAATAAAGTGGTTATACAAAAGTGAGTGATAAGAAGGAGCAGAATACAAGGAACAAAAACCTAGTGAAATCTTTATAAGTTGTTGACTGAATTATTGGTTTTAGTAACCTGAAACAATACGGGCAGTTTCTTGTATAATTGGAGTATATAACCATTTATTTTTCTCCACTCTGTTGTAAAATGAAATACAAAAACACTTAATGAAGATGATTACTAGAAAATAATTTTTTATTTAGTTCAGGATGGCTCCATCCAGGGTATGTTCAGCTCTGGCAAACCCATGTACACCTGACAGCTCTGATTATGGTCATTATATTCTCGTAAATGGTTACACTAACAAACACTTGAATCAGACAAAATCCTGCACAAGATTAGAAGCTGCATAAATGCCAGAGAGGCCTGCTGAACATTAGACAGGATTTGGGAACTGATAGTGTGCAATGTCTTCAATCAAAAATGGCTTCTAAAAATAATACTTGGCTTGAGTTTGGAAGGGAGATCTGGCCTTACCTTTATTTTATTCCCTACTCTTAACTTCAAAGAAAAGTGTAGTAACTAAGTGCTGTATTTATTTCTGAATAAATGGGGATTTCATTAGTGAGGTCTTTACATCAGTCATTTAGATTTGAAAATACTGGAGTACAAAAGGTCAGAAAATATAAGGCTACACCAACATGACAAAATTCAAGAATAAGAGTAAAGAGTGGGATTTTTTAATGGCTTTATCAGGCTTTTAAAATTTAAATTGCATGAAGTTTAAAATTTAAAATGCATGAAGTTATAGAAGAATGTTGCTGTTTGTACATACTTCATCTGCTTTAAGTTCATGTAATTAAATTAGCTAAATAATAACAAAAAAAAACAGAGCAACTTATAGGCTAAGCTATAGATATTTATGTCTCATGCATCCAGGTCTATTTAGTCTCATTGAGAGAATAATCCTTATACCAGCCAGAGTGCTTAATGAAGAATAGCCATATTCTGTGACGGCACCTGGCCTGCTAAACTGACTCTGAATTTTTCTCAGCAGAATGTGGAAGATCATGCTATAGAAACTGAGAGGGAGAGGATAATGCTGTGCTTGTTACTTATCCATGCTGTATGGGAACTGCTGAGTCATGGCCTGAACCACTGATTGAGCACCTGGAGGAATGACCCAGTCAGCCCTGGGAGCACAGGTGAAGGCAATTCACTTGTATGACTGGAAGCAGGGGAGCCAGGCTCCAGGCTCTTAGACCTCATTTAAGGGCTGACTGCCACTCAGGAAAGATCTCTTTCTAGAGATCTCTCCTTGGTGGAGTTTTTCCCTACAAACCCGGAATCTTCTGATCAGGGTGAGCACTCTACTTCCCTTCCTTTATAGCACCTTTTTATTGTTAGGGTCCTTCCATCTCTTTTGTAACACCTTTTCCATCATGTTGATCTTTCTGATCACTACACATGGTGATCCAGGTAGACCAAAATATTCAGATGGCTTTCCTTTTGAACATCTTTAAGTGAGCCAAGGGGGGGAACATCATTCCTTTAGCTAAAACCCTGTCAGGGCACATCCCGGGATTTCTGAGTTCACCCTTTTAGGGACTAGCAGCCATAGTTGAAAAATGGGGTCCCTTGCAGGTTAGTGGGAATATTTCTCAGTCCCCATTCTGCATGGCAAAATATTCCTGTGGATTAGATAAAGATGTCCTAATTACAAAGGAACACTGAATGGCTGCGTCTACTGTGGCATGGCCACTACTAATGGCACTGAATTGCGCAGAACTTTCAAGTAGTACTTCAGAAAATGAGAACCAGTTACTGCGTGATTGCATTGAGAAACTCAAGCAAGAGCTTGGCCTATTGACAGGGAAAAAATCAAGTTTAACTTTCCCTTTAAAGCAAATATGGAATACCTCATTGGAAAATACTAAGGCATCTGAACCAGTAGACCTGGGTAATCTAACAGGAAAGAATCTCAAGATGGGATCTCGAAGCTCCACTTGAGGTGGATCCCTTCAAGACCTGACCTGTAGTGACACCAAAAAAAAAAAAAAAAAAAGGTATAGGATAGACCAGCAGGGGTGCCCCCTGATCAATGGGCCCCTGCCCAAACCCATCTTCATGAAACAGCTTGCCCCTATACGGCATCTGCATTGATGGATTTGGTGCAATGATTTCGGCAGAAACCAAGGGAAAGTGTACCAGCTTGATTACTCTGATTATGGGACATGGGGGCAGAGAGTGTTGTGGTCAATGGACCAGAAGTTTCCAAGCTCGCATCTGTTACCTCGCACACTGCCCTTAGGCAAAGGCTGTATGCCACTGTGCAACATAATAAGGAGAATCATTCCCTAATGGATTGGTTGATGTGGCATACTGTATCACCTGGCCTAATAAGACCGATATTCTAGTGCATGCAGGTTTATTGTCCTCTATGGAGGACCTCCAAACATAGATTCACGAGCTAGGAATGAAAGAGGCCATTTACGAGGAAGCCTTCAAAAGTCCTGATTTAGTAAATTTCTTGGCTGGAATGAGGGACCTAATTTTACAACAGGCATCATCCCTCTATTATGGGACTTGGGTATCTCTATTTGAACCTCCTGGTGGCCTCAGAAGCCATTATTCAGCAGGCTGCCCAGTTGGTGGCTGATCTGGGGGAGATGGAGCGCTTAAGGGCAAGGTGTAATTCTAGGACAGTGGAAGAGGCTGAGGTATATCCAGTAATAAAAACTAGAAAAGATGCCCCACAGACACTCGAATTGGGCCTCATATGGGCGTCCCAAAAACAGATGTTTAATGACCTTATATGGTCCAGGGTGGCTTTTGCTAAAATCAGTCACCAACCTAATCACGTTTTGCTTCAATTATGGAAACAACTAAGGGACAATCAAAAATTTCGAAATACCTCCAAAAGAGCAGAGGTATGAATAATTGAATGAGTACCAGAAAATACTTGGACTAGAGGACTTCATAGTCCCTAATAAATGGAAAAAACCTCCCCAGGTGACTCGGGCTATGATGCCTGAGCCACCTGAGGAAAAAGACTTGGCACTCACCCAATTCATGGCGTGATAGGGGATATTAGTCTCCCTGTAACTAGGGCCTCCAGATAGGACCGGAGGCCCTATGTTGAGCTGACAATTTTGTCGTCCCAGAAGAACATACAAAGGGTTATGGCATTGGTTGACACAGGTGAGAAAACATCAATTATTTATGGGGATCCAACTAAGTTTAATGGGGATAGAGCGATGATCGGTGGCTTCAGGGGACAGACCATTCCAGTTACCCAGTCATGGCTGAAATTGGGTGTTCAACATCTCCCACCCCGGGAGTATAAAGTGTCTGTTGCCCCAGTCCCAGAGTACACCTTGGGCATAGAAATTTTATGGGATCTGGCTCTCCAGACAACTGTAGGAGAGTTCAGACTCTGACAGAGGTGTATCAGTATCCAGGCAGTGCAGGCGATATTGAGAGGCCATGCGAAGTATGAGCCTATTTGCCTGCCGGAACCATGCTGGAATACTAATGTGTGGCAGTATAGACGCCCGAGGGGGCAAGATGAAATATCAAGGACTGTGCAGGAATTAGAAAAAGCTGGGATCATAAGACCTGCACATAGCCCATATAATCCCCCATATGACCAGTGCGGAAGTCAGATGGCACATGGAGAATGACTGTAGATAATAGAGAATTAATAAGGTCACACCACCTGTTCATGCAGCCGTACACAATATTGCCTCCCTAATGGGCACATTGTGTAGGGAAATAAAAGCCTACCATTGTGTCTTAGACTTGGTGAATGCATTCTTCAGTATTCCAATTGCTAAAGAATCGCAAGACCAGTTCGCATTTATGTGGGGAAGCAGGCAGTGGATCTTTCAGGTCCTGCCACAGGGATATGTACATTCACCAACATACTGCACCTAGTGGTGCATGCCCTGGCAAACTGGGAAAAACCTAATAAAGTAGCTATCTGCAGGAAAAAGGATGGGCTATAAACCCTCAGAAGGTGCAGGGTCCGGGCCTGTCTGTGAAATTCCTGGGTGTAGTTTGGTCAGGAAAGACCAAAGTACTACCCAGTGCTGTCATAGGTAAAGTTCAGGCATTCCCAGTCCCTACAGCACCAAAGCAGGTGCAGGAGTTCTTGGGTGTATTGGGATTGGCATTCCTTTATACCTCGTTTAGCACAGCTGCTGAGACCATTGTACAGACTCACAAAAGGGCACAACTATGGGACTGGGGGAGAACGGAACACAAGGCTTTCCAACAGGCAAAACTGGCTGTTAAACATGCCCAGACACTGGGTATATTTGATCCTACCCTCCCAGCTGAATTGGCCATTCATGTCACTCAGGACGGCTTTGTCTGGGGCCTGTGGCAATGCCAGAGTTCTGTTCGGATCCCGATCGAGTTCTGGTCTCAGGTCTGGCATGGAGTAGAAGAAAGATACAGCATGATTGAAAAACAGTTATTGGCTGCCTACTCTGCATTACAGGCATTAGAGCCAATAACCCAAACATCTGAGGTCACAGTTAAGACCACCTTGCCGATTCGGGGGTGGGTGAAAGATCTGACCCACCTTCCTAAGACAGGGGTGGCCCAAGAACAGACAGTGGCATGATGTGTCGCCTATCTCAGCCAGAGGAGTAGTTTGTCTTCATCACCATTGAAAGAAGAACTTCAAAAGATCTTAGGCCCAGCGATGCATCACAGCAATGCGCCAAAAAAACCAATGCTTGCTCCACCAGAGAAGAGTCCCGTCCAGGAGGGGAAATATCCCATTCCTGAAGATGCCTGGTATATGGACAGGTCCAGCAAAGGTAACCTGAGAAAGTGGAGAGCAGTGCCGTACCATCCCTCCACTGACACAATCTGGTTTGAAGAGGGGGATGGCCAAAGTAGACAATGATCAGAGCTACGAGCCGTGTGGGTGGTTATCACCAAGGAACCCGGTGACAGTGCACTGAACATCTGCACAGATAGTTGGGCTGAGTATCTGGGGCTCACTCTTTGGATTGCACAGTGGGCCACACAAGACTGGACCATCCACACCCGACCAATCTGGGGCAAGGAGATGTGGTTAGACATATGGAATGTGGTTAAACATAGAACCATATGTGTCTACCGTGTTTCTGGACATCACCTCCTGCAGTCACCAGGAAATGATGAGGCCGACACGATGGCTTGAGTCCAGTGCATTGAGAACTCTCCTTCTGAGAACACTGCCCACTGGCTACACCAGAAGCTGTGACATGCTAGACAGAAGACAACATGGGCAACAGTAAAGGCATGGGGGCTGCCCATAACAATGTCAGATATCGTCTAGACATGTCATGATTGTGAAGCTTGCTCGAGAATAAGACCTGAAGCCTTGCCAGAGATGACTGCCCACCTTACCAGAGGACATAACTCTCTCCAAAGGTGGCATGTTGATTTTATAGGCCCTCTCCCACGATCTGAGGGGGCCAGATATGCATTAACTTGTGTTGACACGGCAAATGGACTGATGCAGGCCTATCTGGTACCAAAAGCAAACCAGGGCTACACTATCATGGCTTTAACCAAATTAATGGTGGCATATGGGACTCTGTAGGTCATCGAGAGCGATCAAGGTACACATTTCATGGGCATGATGATACAGTGCTGGGCAGAAGAGAACAACATTGAATGGCGATTTCATCTGCCATATAGTCCAATGGGAGCAGGCCTCATGGAATGTTATAATGGCATCCTGAATGCTGCTTTGAAGACAGACCCTCAGTCCCTGCAGGGGTGGATGAGAGACTCTGTGAAACCCTGCGGGACCTGAATGAAAGGCCTAGAGACAGCAGACCCAGTGCCCTGAAGATGCTACAGACAACATGGGCCTCCCCACTTAGGTTCCAAATTATGGGCACTGACAATTGGGTAAGACCCCAGACTAGTAATGAAAATAACCTTCTGCTCCCTGCCCCTGAGAATCTAGAACCAGACACCCATAGAATAGAATGGCCTTGGAAGGTGCAAGTAGGACTGAGGTGGTGTGGCTTACTTGCACCCTGGGGGTGATTACTGCAGGTGGGACGCTCAGTAGTCCCTCCAGTGATCGGTACATGGCCTACTGACATCATAGTCAACACTCTGGTCTTCATTGCTAAAGGGACCCTCATCATGTCCCTACAGCAGATTAGGACCCCTCCTTTGGTACCTGATATAATTATGTAGCCACAGATATCTGGCCAAAGGGTGTGGTACAGACAGCCAGGATGTGCTCCAGTGCAAGCCAAAGTGTTGACCCAGGACAGGAATACAGCCTGTATCTTGCCTTGGAGAGCAGTTCTCCTCTTGGTACCATTGAAACATCTGTACTACTCCCTGTGAGTCTTTTGTGTCTCTAGGATCACTGGAAGGAGTGAAATGTCATTTAAGTGTCCCAGTGTCACTGTGAGATCAAGCACAACACCTGGTGATGGCCTATGTGGGACCGGTAGAACATGAGATGGACCTGCACCAACCAACTGCATGCCTCATCGAGCGCTGTCGAGCACTGACCCATGAGAGAACACGAACCTCAACCACGAACAAATCATCAACTGTCTTATACTGTGTCAACCTGCATCACAGTGCGCAATTATATAAGCGCCACGGTGTGTCAGATCCTTGTATCAGGGAAGGCTCACCCTCCAGCTGACTCAACCATTGGTTCATGCTGTGAAGGGATGGAATGTATGGGAACTGCTGAGTCATGGCCTGAACCACTGATTGAGCACCTGGAGGAAAGACCCAGTCAGCCCTGGGAGCACAGGTGAAGGCAATTCACCTGTGTGACAGAAGGCCTCATTTAAAGGCTGACTGCCACTGAGGAAGGATCTCTTTCTGGAGATCTCTTCTCGGTGGAAGCCTTTCCCTGCAAACTCAGAATCTTCTGATCAGGGTGAGCGATCTCCTTCTCTTCCCTTGTAGCACCTTGCTATTGTGCCAGTCCTTCCACCTCTTTTGTAACGCCTTTTCCATCATGTTGATCTTTCTGATCGCTACAGGCAGAGATTTGCTATCTACTTTTCAGCAGTAAATCTTCAAGTAAAAAATGGAGAAACTGATCCTGGAATAATTCTAGTGGAGTAAGTAAATTTAGTTGCACAGAATCAGGCTCAGGAACTGTGAACCCTCTTGACAGGACCTGAAGGCATGAAGAGTTTATTGTAGGAAAAAAACCAACACTTTTTAATTACTTGCCACACCGTATGAGGAAAAGCATCAGTGGATTACAACTAAATGTTAATTGCTTAGTAGAAGGTACAGTCTCACTTCATAGAGATATGCAAGGCACAGCAATAAGAGGAGATACAAATACCAAGCAGAAAATTCAGAATATGAGAGAAAGGAGAAGGTAGGTAAGCTGACAGAAAGAAAGATCAGTTACGATAAATCCATTATGTCCACTTTGATCTAAAGGCAGCCCTCTTGTTAATGGAGAGTTGCTCTGCTAAGGGAGGAGACATCCTTGTGGAAGAAGGAAAAAGCCTTACTGAGGAAGTGGGGTAAAGTTCCTTATACCTTTGCTTGCTCTGCAGACTGAGGGAAAGTAAGGTCATATGCTACCTCCAAGCCTCGTGGTCTGGATTCACTCCCACCCACCACAGCTGCTGCTGGATCGAGAAGGAAGCTGATATTTAATTCCTGTTTAGTAGTGGGTAAGAGGAATTGCATCCAGCTTTGCTGCCAAGGTGGAAACCACAAGAAGTTTGCCAGTTGTGGCAATTGGTTTCAGCCCCATCCTTCTCACCCATCATTAAGTTACTAGACAGCTGGTAAGGTCAGGAGTTTGGGTTTGGAAGAGGTTTTTCACAGGTTCCCTAACCACCCAGAACCTTGCTCATTCTGTCCCTGGATATGAGCTGTGGTTACTGCAGGGTTTTTGGAGCAGATCGGGGACAAAATCCAGCTGGTTAACTGGGACATGCTGCAGCACTATCTCTCAGCTTAGCAGCTCCCAGTGAGGGAGTGTTCCTGTGTGTCTGTGCACCCTGAGATTACCCTTCTCTTACTTACCTTGTCATATGACAAAAAGTTGGGAGGCCTGTCAATATTTAGGACCCAGAGAGGGGAGGCGCTGCCTTTAGAGCCACTCAAGTACTGGATCTTCCTGCCAAGTACTGTGGGCTGAAGGATCATGTAATTTTAAGAAAATTGTGATCTCTGAATTTAATCATATGCTTTTGTCTGCGTCTGGTTGTTTCTGTGTTTGCATCAGAGAGGCTGTGCCAAAACAAAGACCACAAAGCATGAAATCTTTGACAGCCTTATGGGTGTGTTAATATTCCAGGATAAATACATCTCTTACCAAGAGTCCTACCTCAAGGACTGACTGAGAATAATTTTTAGAGGGATATATAGTGAGTTGATCTAAAGGCTAAAAACAACCAAGAGAAAATGTAACAAAGTTTACTGCAATGATTTTGAAGTTAAGATTCTTTTCTAGTATCACCTTATAGTTCCAGTTACAAAAAATCTCAGCCGCTGCACTGGTTATGAACTGTACTTCATCAAATTCAGCCCTAGCATAAGCACTCAATTTCCACTGAAATCAAGAGGCATTGTGACTACTTGCACCATGGCCAAATTTGGTCTGATGATTTGAAGAGTTCCAGAGTGGCTGCCACTGCAAATTAATAATAATTTGTTATACATATTATTTGTATTATACTAGCACTTGGAGTGGCCACCTAGAATGTGAAGATCCTTACAGTATTGTGGTTTTCCCAAGGTTACTTGGCAAGCTTATGATGTTTGGGGCAGTTGTATGCCTGACTTCTTCAAGCAGGCTGCCAGTGATTGCTCTTCCAGCCCCTGCTCACGCTCTGGCTAGCACAGAAGGCTTGATGGATGCTGGGGGCCGCTGCACTTACTCAAAGTGAGAGTAACACATAGGCTGGACGCGATGGCCAGGAAGGGCTAATAGGTCATTACGCAGGCACTGCTACCTACAGGTTGCTGTGTCTGTAGCCGTCACCCTTGAATATCAATTTTCTGATGTTTCTTCTGAATTAAGTAGCTTGTGGAATTGGTATGGGTCAAACTTCCAGGCTGGAAGGTATAACTATGTCAGCTTCTCTAAAAGGTTTTGAAAGGGGTTCAACAGCAGCCAGACTGCTGAGATGTTTGTGCTTCCTGATGTTATATAGGGAATGCCTGCACTGTGATGGGGGAGGAAGGGTGATCCCTCTCACCATCAGTGAGATGACAGTTACAAGTTGCAAGATATGAGTTTGGTAAGTTGTGAATTAGAAACCTCATTAATACATGAATTCACATGTTTAGCATAGCCTATACAAAATGGATTGATACCTGTCTGGCTTGTTTGTTTTCTTTCCTGATAAGCTCCTAGAATAAAGTACAGTTCACAGAGTAAATTCACCACTGCCAAGTACAATGGCAAGTCATGTTTTGGGTAGTGTAAAATCATTCATTACAGCCTTCAAATGAGAACAATATGAGGTATTCTTCCTTCACTGAGCCATAATCTTCTCTGGACCTTGATAATATGATATTCTCTAACTAAAGTTGAGCTCCTTTCTTCCCTTCAGATGACATAGTAGTCCTCTGAGTTCAGTAAACTTTACGCAGTTCTAGGGGCACCTCCACCCAAATGATACCCAATAATAAACCGTTTATCTTTCCTTGGCAACCTTCAGATTGAGTGACCATTTAGCTGTTCTTATTTCAAACAAAATTATTTTCTTGGGTTCAAATCAGTTCTTATTTGCAAGAAGTGAGAAAAGAGGGATTCCAGAACCACTGTAAGCACATTTCCCTAATGCCTTATTCTTCAGATGAGATTTGTAAAACTGTCCTTTCAAACTAAATGGACATCACTAATCTGCAGTGCAAAGCTGTCTCTGCTGCATTTTCTGTTTGTTGCCACAAGAAGCTGGATGACAGTTTGATTATGTTTATGACATTTGAGGAGCCACAACTTTTCTTCTATTACCAGAAGAACAGGACAAATCACTTTGAAAGAAAGGAGCCTGAAAGTTCACTTTTACTATGAGGGTTAATCAACAGCTCTTCATTTACCTTTTGTTTTAGAGATTAAAGGAAATTATCTCAGACTAAAAATATGTGGTTATGCATGACTGTGGAAAAAAATTAGTGTTACTAACTCACTGTTCAAGAACTGCAGACAAAACTGAAAAGAGTACATGTCATGATGCCATATTTGCATTCACAACTGTTGACTGTGACTGACATGCTTGACTGTCTTGTACCACGACAGCCTTCCTTCAAAGCACATGGAAAATTCAAGGTGTGAGACACATGTAACATGTGACTCAAGTAAAGAGTGATGAACTTAAAAAGATCTCACTGAAGTAATGGCTGCAGCATATTTTAAAACAGGAGTCTGACTTCACTGCAGTCTCAGAGCTCCCGCTGACATTTCCATAAATGATGGAAATACTGAGCTTGCATTATAGATTTATTCTGTGGAATTTTTTCTGGAACGTGAATACATCATTTTATTCTTTATTGACTTTAAATTGTTGATCATATTAAAAGTTCTTCTGAATGTTCCTTTTGTTTATCAGATTAATCATCTTGGGAAGAAAATCACTTCCTCTTTTACCGATAGAAAATTTCCCATCAAGAGAGGTAAGACTATGTCTGTTACTAGTTTATTCCAGACAGAACTGTCCATTTTATTTAGTGTCTGCTGTTTCTCACCAAAATTTCTTCTTGGCTGTGAAAAGAGAGGTAAGACTTGGAATGGCTGGAAGGGTCTGTGGAGGTGATAATCTCTATGAATATCATTAAATCTTTTACACTATTAATAAATCTGGCAGTGCTATCTGGCAATATCTTCTATTTAAGATAGTCAGAATTTATCAAGAGACCTGCTGCTTAGAATGAATGTTCTTATTCTTAGCAAACTGTAAGATATTATTTATATAAACACACAGTTTAATTGTTCTGTAATTCACAGAGTGCTTAAATATTAATCTGGTAAAATCAATAACATTCTTCCCATGATTTCCTCTTTCTATCATCCTTACAAAGTACCTCATTATTTGGAATTTATAAATGATTTCTCAGTACTCTGGTATGTGTTTTATTACGTAAAATAAGTTAGCTTCTAATTCAGTAGTAATTCAGAACACAGAAAATTACATTTCAATTTAGAGTTCTAAAGCAACATGAAAGCTTTGAAGAATGACAGTAATTAACCCTGTTTTATGTTATCAAGGGCAGGAACAAAAGAATATGATAAACGTGCATCATTTTTGCACGGAGTTAGTTTTGGTTTCTGCAGTCACTGTGTCACAGTTGGTTAGATAGGGATTCATGTCAGATATTTTTGCCATGTTGGCAAAAATAGATTTTTAAGTTTTAACGAAAAACGAACTAAAGCACTGCAAAAAAATAAAAATAAAAAAAAAAAAACTGTTTCCTGAAAAATGTGAGCTGAAAGCAAAGAAGGCCAATAGTTTATCATCTATCAACAAAATTAACTTAACTTTTTCCTGTGAATCTCAAGTCACTGGGTTCTATAATTCTGCTTATTTAGAATTCCCTAATTTTAGTTTCCACTGGTATTAATTCTTCGTTCTTGTCCTTTCATTTCCAACCAGAAACAAGCATGACCAAAACTTAATTATCTCCATCTGCAAATACATACCTCTGTCTTGTATTTCTACTCTCATTGTAGGCTAATAAATGCCATTTAATATTTTCAAGATGATCTATTTAAAACATAATAAAGAATATTTGAAGTTTTTTTCAGATTAAGACCATAGTCTCTGCAAATCAAGTGGTACAAATCAAAGATGGCCTCCACTCCTAAATTTTTTGCCTTCATCTCTGTACCAGAGTTTACCAGAACTGCAATTCTGCTCACAGGATGTGCAAACTGTCCTCTTGTCAACCAGAACATTTATATACATAATGAATATTCAACTAAGAAATTAGGAAAAAATGAGTTTTTCATGTTTATAGAAAAATCTTGTGGATGTAACATCTCATAACGATATACTTCTTTTGCTTATGCAATACTTTTCTGTCTCATAAAAGACAGAAAATGCTTAGTAAATATTGTACTTCCTGTGTTACTGCTGAAGTATGTAAATAATGATGAGCACTATAGTAACTCAGCAAATAGAAAGTACGATAAACATTTTTAACTCAGGTTATGATAACCAATGTTTTAAACACAATACTAAATAAATAAATAACAGCTGATTGAGCAAGCTTCCTGAATGTTGTTAGAACTTTTGCTTCTGAATGCATAATTTCTTTTGCGTAATAACTCTCTTCCAACTATTTTCTGAAATCTATTTATTTTAAAATAAATATTTTACAAAACACGTATTAATTGTGAGCAATTGAATTTTTTAGCTATTCAGTTACGAACCACACACTAAGAGTTATGTAATTTCTGGTATTCTGATTAGTTTCAGCTAATTCATATCACATTGCTGCTGGTCCCAGATTACATGAATATGAAGGAGTATTTCTGATAACAGTAGTTAAAATTCCCAATTTGTATGCTCTTCTCTTAAACAGATTCTTTCAGGCCATTATAACTCTGCTACCTGAGAGCGTGTAGAAGTCTAATACAGATGACAGGGACATGATACATAACTGAAGACACACTGCATGTTTTTATACACATACATTCAGTTCTGTAGGATTGTATGACCCTTTTAGACAAATGTATTCCTTATTCTTAGAATATAAAACTATATAGAAGGACAGGCTACAAAGGGGAACCACTACAGGAACTTTGCCTGTGATATACAAGGGTGGTGCTACATATGATGATGAGCCAAATCTCAGATTTGAGCTGTAGTGTTGTAATTGGTAAGACCTGACAAAAAGAGCTTCTGTACCTACTTTAGCAGTGCAAAAATAAACAAAGAAAAAAGCTAGTTGAAGAACAATGAAAGTTGCTTTGGGCAGGCTGGACTAGATGTCCTCTACAAGTCCCTTCTAACAAGCATCAATAATCTTCATCAAAACTATGCTGAGGCAGGAAAAAAAAAGTTACAGTAAAGCTTTCCTCATTCCCATCTGTTTTTTTGTCAGCAGTGAGGTTTTGTTCTTTGTACAGTTTTGCTGTTTGAATATTTTTATCCAAACGCAAATTTTTGCTTTTACATATACCATTCCTTGTGAATTTCATAGTTTGAAGGGAGAAACACATTCCTAAAAGGATCCCCTAAGAAGTTTCTTTTTTGAGAATTGCAGTGAATAACTTGAACATGAGTGTTACAAACTCACTTAACTTTAAACATCTGAGTCATCAACGGAACAAGTCAGAAACTGAGTGTTAAAGCATATCTAGGTGTTACATTTGGATTGCAGATCTGGAAAGCAGTGAGAAACAACATCATTGTTCTTCTTTTGTTTTTGAGGAACAGAAGTCTTAACAGTAAGATAAAGAGTTTCTGTAGACTTAACCAGACAGAACCTGATAGCCACAGACTGGAAGACTAGAAAAAGTTCTGTGGAATTCCAACAAGGTTATCCAAATAAGATATGGTTCCTAGTCATCGAAAGTTATGAGCTTTCCAAGACAGAGAGAAATTTGATATATGAAAATTAACTAGACATCTTCTTGGATAAACCACGCAGAAAACAATTTTGAATACAAAGTTATCTTTATGCAAAGATAAAGATGCCGCTGAGGTCTCTGGGTATGTTCAGCCCAGAACAGGGCAGGCTGAGGGAAGGCCTCATGGTGGCTGCAGCTCCTCGCAGAAACTAGGGGGGCAGCACTGAGCTCTGCTCTCTGTGACAGTGACGGGGCCCGAGGAAGAAGTATGGAGCTGCGTCAGGGGAGGGGCAGGTGGGGGCTAGGGAAAGATTCTTCACCAGAAGGTGGTGGTCATGGACCCAGGCCAATGGAGTTCAAGGAGTGTTTGGGATGGTTTTATGTGGAGTTGGGAGTTGGATGTAACGATCCATGTGGGTCTCTACCGTCTCGGGATATTCTGTGGGCCTATGATTTGTGACATTACTAATATGATATTGTTAAATGGATGCTTACAATATCTGAACCCCAAAATAACCTGATTCTCATGAAAATACATGAAGAGTTGACAAGGGCTAGCAAAACATGATGTTTCTTCTATGTGAATTCTCAAAATCAAAAGAAAGCAGGTGAGGCCTCTGATGAACCTTATGTGGAATCATATAGTCCACATTACTGTAATGATACAGAATCCAGTTCACTCAGAAAGAGTAAGACTTCCTAAGTTTATAAGAACATGGTCTATGAAAACAAGAGTGCTAAACGCCCAGCTTGACCATATTTGAATATACCTTTCATTGAAGATCTATAGGAAGACTGCTATTTTTGTGCAGTATAATCATGTTAGACTATCAGATGGTCCAAAAACATGGTTACCAAAAAAATCAACAGCCTTGTAAACACTCCTAGGTGATTCTAAATTGTGGTTCTGTCAGATCCAGTAGAATACAGACATAATTTAACAATGTTCTGACCACCTGAATCTCCTAAACATTTCTAGGCAAGCAAGCAGTTCACTTTGGGATTCACCTGTGTGTAGTGAAGTGGAAGAACTCCAGAGAGAGCTGAGGAGCAACATGGGAAACACATCATGGAGACCTATGGTTGCTATGAGTTGCAATAGGAACAGACTCCATCTCAGTGTCTTAGAGTTCAAAGCCTCTTTGAGTCTCTTCTATATTCATCGCCCAGACTCTGGTGAAGATTGGACACTATTCCCCAGGAGGAAATCTAGGGTTTCTTCTTAAATCTTATAGTCATGTCTTTCACTTGTATGACTACTGATAATTGCTTTACTTGAATTTGATCTCTTACTTTTACACAAATAAAGAAAAATAAAATAAGAAGGAGAAAAGATAATTTGACTTCCTAAAGCATACACTTGGTGAAAGACATCTGGTATTTATCTGTGTAATTGTCTTCACAGCTGAAGACTTCAAAGACAAGCTGTGTGGGAACTGGAAATTAGGTTATTTCAAAATTTATTTTTGTTTTAATTCAGATCAACATGTTATATTTATAAATTTCCTACAAAATAATATTTTAATATGTAATTTCAGCCTTGTAATATTATTCCAAGAGGGAATCAAAACATTCTCTCTTAATTTTGGTATTTTTCTTATATTTTCTACTTTACTTAATAAAATATTTTTCAAATGAGCTTTCCAGTTTCTACTGAAAAATCAAGATATTCTCTTCAAATTTCTGAAGTATTTCATACAATCTTATTCTGTTTTAGCAATCTGTACTCCAAGCCACTGCATGTCCATGCTGCAGTGCAGACTGAATACCACTTTGTTTCACTGGATAACTTTACAAGATTTAAAATCTCTCTGAAGCAAAAAAAGAAAGTCTACAGATATCTGTGATGAATGCCTCTGATCTTTATTGGTTGTCATCACAGCAATTTCTTGTGCATGTATTGAAAAAAAAAACTAAAATATCTGGTAGACACTTGATTCATCTTTGTCAGCTGATTCTTACTAGAATAAACCAGTACTGATTATTTGATTTCCCATTGAATTGTTTTGTTTCAAACAAGACAAAGCACATCAGTGTTTATTAACAGTTTGCCCTTATGGAGTATAATTTTTAAAAATAATAATAAAAAAAAAGAAGTTATTTACCAAAGTGTTAAATCTTTCACAAGTAAAGAAAAAAAATCATTTTCAAGGAAAGCATAAGCAGTTTCCAACTCATTATTTTATTAGAAGTAAGAGCTTGCAAAATTGCAGTGGAAGTTCATGTGCATTTTCAACCTTAGCAGAAGCCAATAGGTATCCCTGCAAAACATAAAGGTTTCACATGATGTGTTGTTGTGATATAGTAATTTTTATGCTTTCCTCTTTGCAAATTTGGAAAGAAAAAGTTAGAGTCCAGTGTGGTCCCCTCACAAGAATGATTTGCAGAGCTTCTAGAAGCTTATTCCACATGTGCCTTTGATGTATGCCAGAAGCAGAAAGTGCATGTCATTATGGTGGCTCTGTTGTTATCTACAGCTACAGAGAGCACAGAATAAAACTGTGCTTTTGAAAGTTTGTAAAGGGTGTAATTGTTTTTCAAGTTCTGTCTTAGCTGGATGTGGGGGGAGGGAATAGACTACTCTGTGAGGGATTTGAAAGGAGTGGCTGGGATTAAAACGCAGGCTTGAATTTAGAAGAGCTCTGACGGTTTGTATCGTGGAGAGTAGCTGTTGCCAATGCTATGGTGTGTATATACAAACACACACTGATGCATAGGCCTACCTTTTCAAAACATTTATTATCCATGTTTGAAACCATATTTTTTAAAGAACATGCCCAGCTTATCCAGTTTAGCTCTAAGTAGAATCACAGAATTATAGAATGGCTTAGGTTGGAAGGGACCCAGTTTTAATGCCCTGCCATGGGCAGGGCTGCCACCCACTAGATCAGGCTGCCCAGGGCCCCCTCCAACCTGACCTTGAACACCTGCAGGGATGGGGCATCCACAGCTTCTCTGGGCAGACTGAAGTACTTCTGAGTACTTTCAAGTACTTTAAAGATATCCCACTGGTCTTGCCTAAATGGGGGCTGAGCTCATTATGAGTCTGACCTCAGCCTGCAGCACCAAACACTTGAAAATCTAGTTCCATAACATGGAGGTGCACAGCAGGTATCATAGTGTTTGCAGTTATATGCAATGTACAGATGAACAGACAGGGAGGCATTTCATTATAATTAAACAGATCACATTCATTTTTAGCAAATGTTAAGAAAAAACTGCTAATAAAATCCAGCTGAATCCCAGTGAATGTCTGAAACCCGTGTTCACAGCAAATGTCTGTGGGCGGTCCTGAACTGTTTATGTATGCTGGCTGAGAGACAACAACCAACTCCAACTGCTGGAAACTAGATGAGAAGGTACAGCAAGCTTAGAGGGTCAGGGAACATGCCTCTGGAAGGGAATAATACAAGAAAAAGCTACAGGTCGAAGTCTCATCATGTGTAACACTTGGAGACCTTTCCTCAACTATTGTTTGACAAACTGTTTTCAAACAGCATGATTTATCAGAAAATAAAGCAATTACCAAAATAATTACAGTGTAATTCAACAAAAATAAAATAATTGGAAGGGGGAAAAAAGGTTTTCACATCATTTTACAATATGTGTGTAAAGTTTTTAGTTAGAAACACCAGAAGACCAGGGCTGACACATTTAACCCATTTACAAGTTCTTAACTTTTCATCATTTACTACTGCCAAAAAAAAGGGAGAAGCAGAAAGTCTCACTGAAAATGCGTGTTCCAAAGAAACAAAAAAAGCAAATGACAAAACTGTACTCAGATTTCAGCTACTATTGGGTTTCTTTGAGTATTTGTTCTCTGGCTAGTTAGGCACAAATAACAGAAGTAAACCAGCACTCTTTCATTGATACCATGCATCCTCCAGCCTCTGCCGCTAACCAAAGGTAGTTCTTTTGAAGAATGAGTCAACAGAGGAGACATTCTTGATTCGTCAGTACCCTTTCAATACACTTCGGAAATAAACTCAAGTCATCTTTCTGGGAAAAGCAAAGCGCTAT
The DNA here is from genome assembly GCF_002078875.1 of Numida meleagris. Taxonomy (NCBI): domain Eukaryota; kingdom Metazoa; phylum Chordata; class Aves; order Galliformes; family Numididae; genus Numida; species Numida meleagris. The sequence goes on along the minus strand of NC_034438.1, from coordinate 42,509,115 downwards.
AGTGATACAGTGATATTTAGATTGTAACACTGAGAAAAGTTCAACTCTCTAGAGAATGGAGGAGACAAAAGAAGATTAATCTCCGTGCCAACACAACTGGAGCTACAATTTATTTTGTTATCCAATGAGGAGAATAAGTGTTTATTCTTTGTTTATTTTTTCCTCTCCTCTCCTCCTCTCTCCTCCCCCACTTCCCACAGTTTTCAAAAGCTGTATTGTAATATTTTCCAGTAGTACCTTAGGCTTCCTGGAAGTTAAAACTAGTAAGAAAAGTAACAGTTTTGTATGATGTTTGTTTGTTCATATCAGATTCTCTAAAAGCTCTGGCTTTGGCTGGATGTGTGCTGGCAAATTAACTGGGTTAGACGGGAGGAAAGTTCACCTCTTTTTCTAAAACACACAGTATTTGGCTGCAGTTTGAAATTTTTTGACTCCATGCAGGTTACAAAGAAACCCCACATGCCTCCTTCTTTAGGTACTGTGATCACAGAATAATTCCCATTAAGAAGACAAACACCACAGTCACACATGTATGGGAACTGCTGAGACATGGCCTGAACCACTGATTAAGCACCTGGTGGAATGACCCAGTCAGCCCTGGGAGCACAGGTGAAGGCAATTCACTTGTCTGACTGGAAGCAGGGGAGCCAGGCTCCAGGCTCTTAGACCTCATTTAAGGGCTGGCTGCCACTCAGGAAAGATCTCTTTCTAGAGATCTCTCCTTGGTGGAGTTTTTCCCTACAAACCCGGAATCTTTTGATCAGGGTGAGCGATCTGCTTCCCTTCCTTTATAGCACCTTTTTATTGTTAGGGTCCTTCCATCTCTTTTGTAACACCTTTTCCATCATGTTCATCTTTCTGATCACTACATACGTGCTTGTTCTCCATATGCAGCTTTAGGTTTCCTGCAAGTCTCCTGGAGGTACCATTCCAGAGCCAAGCACGTCACATTGTTAGGAAGTTTTCTCTTTCTCTCTTTCCCTTTGTTTTGTCCTTGTCTTCAATTTTATTCTGCTGACTTGTCCCCATATTGCATCTATTTTGGGTTGTTACACTCTCAAGTGCTTAGATTATCTTGATCACCCTTTATACCTGTCTCCCTTTAGGCCTAAGAAATATTTCATGGAAGGCAGCATCTGTGGTCAACAGGACACCATTGGGCTTGGTACCTAGACATCTGCACCTACTTTTCTTGTAAGGCTATGTCCCTATTTTTGTCTAAAACCCTATGTGTTCTACTCTTACCTTGTTAACTTGCTATTCTATAATTTCTGCAAGGCTACACCACTGAAAAATGACAAATCCTTATATTCAGCTACCAAAACACCAGTTGGTGCACTAGAACACCAAATGCTACAATATTATAATCTCCAGTTGGAGGGTAGAGGTAGGTGTAATGAAATTAGTATCTACTGTGAAAATTAGTTCTGCTCTAGTCTCTCTCAATATAAACCTCTGATCATTAAAGATTTCAGCTGATCTGTTCTTCACCTCAGCAGGTTCCTGCTGAAACTGATGAATTTAAATTAGTACAAGTGAGCCTACATACAACTAACTGCAGGGTGATCCACATGAAAGAAGCGGGAACTTCAGGTAACCTGGGATGTTTTCATCCATACTATTCTCTGTGAGATCCTTTGCTCAGAATGAATTGTGATTGCTAACAGCAAGAAGATGGATATCTTTATTTAGAAGAAAGCTGTCTTTTCTAAGCATACAGGGTCTTGAAGAGCTCTCTTCGTCAGAAGTGTAAGCTGAAAAATTACCAGCACATACATTCTTAAACCAAACACTGTGAGTTTTTTAAGCTGTCCTACTTTGATGTATTTGCCAAAGACCCATACAGGATTCAGTATTTTCTCTGTTGTCATAATTAGCAGTATCATCAAGTGTTTCAGGAAAGCCAAAGACTTGAATGTTAAATCTTCTGAAGATTTAGCCTGGAATAATGACCATTTAACTGAAGTGGCTTTAATAATTGTAATTAATTATGTAATAATTAATAATGTCTTTTTCTGAGAAACATTATTATTATTAATATATTATATATATTAATTATTATTAAGTGTTATTATGCATTAGGACTTTTGTTGGTCCATTATAGTGTGTAACCACTAACATCTAACTGTGAGCAGGTGGTGAAGAGGAAATAAATTCCTAGCAGCAGGAATTCCAGGTGGGATTTTTTTGGGAATGTTAAAATGCATAATTTCAGCAAACTTTTAAAATAACTGTAAATATCACAATTTGATATTTGATGGTGGAGGCTTTACCTCATGACTGAAAAAGGAAAAGCAACAAAATTAACCCTTTCTCAGCCCCACCTGATGACAAAACCAACAACAAAAAGCAAAACAGAAAGAAAGTTATGAAGGATGTCTGGAAGTTAAAACAAGAAAAAAGTCTGTGAGGATTGAAGGGGGAGTGTGGCTGAACCTTTACAGAGTGGAGAGGACCTCTCTGGTGCATTTACTTGTGAATATCAAATTTACAAAACTCTCACCTTGCTTACTGACCCTCCCTTTGTGTCAGTCTGATTCTGAAACATGGTAAATGCAAACCAATACACCATAGCTGTACTTTCTCATAAAACTGAATAAAATAATAATAGTAAAAATAAAAGAATAAATTCAGAAGTTCTCTTTTATTCTGAAATCTATCTTTCAGTATTTAAACAAATCGATAATAAGAGGGACGTTATTTGTGTGTGTGTGTGTGTATGTGTAATAAGAGAGGTATATTTAAGGGAAGGACAAAATGTATTATCTAAGTAATAATAAAGAAGGCCAGAGAGCATATCTTTTTCCACAGGTGATTGGTGTTCAATGTTTACACTGGACCTGTATCAATACATAGTCTAAGCTAGGATCATATTAGCAGATTCTGTCTTCAGACCAGTTTATCACTAATTTTCGGCCACTTTCAAGCAGTCATTGGTAACAAAAAATCTGCATGAGAAACTGAATGCTGTCCTGTCTGAAACTCAGTGTAAGATGGCTGGCTTAGTAAAAGTGTTGCTAATATGTGACCGAAAAAAGAATCTAGCTGTGTCAATGCCACAGTGCTAATTGCAATAATACGTGAGAGGGGAAGGTCCCTTCAGAAAAGCAAGTATGTGTTTCCTGGAGTATTTACTAGAAGCAGATCTGTGAAATTAAGAAGTAAGAAAATCAGAAAGGAAACACACAACCACCTTTCTGTTCATTTTAAAGAAATGTTGTGATCATAAAAGCCAAATGATATTAAGGAGTGCTGTAAGCACAACAGTTAGGTCATTTGCTAAACAGGACCCCACTGTTCTGAGCACAGAAAAGCCAATGTGGAATTTTACACCCAGGCAAGCAATGCGTCACTTTACATTGCCAAAATGTCTGGCAACAGTCATTATTTAGATATTTGCTTCCTAAAAATAGATCTGCTGGTTGAGACAGTGAAACTACTAAGTGCTTTGGGCAGACATCATAGAGTAATGGCCTGCCTTTGGATACAATAGGTAGTTTAAAATTACTGATCGTATGAACGGTGTTGTGTAGTACAGAATAAGGTGATGAAAGAGAAGGGATGCTGTGAGAACAACTACAGCTACTATGACAGCAGTTACACTCTCAATTAACTATTGATGGAGACCACCAAGAAAAGGGGAAAGCAAAGGACAGGAATGCAGTAAGCTTCGAACTTAATAAAAATAATACAAATGTCAACAGAGATAAAAGTAATTGAAATATATAATTTTACAACTTTTGTGAAACAGCAGTAAAACCTGTCACAATAAGGGGCTGGCAAAACCTAGACAAATTTGTTTTGCTTTTAAAAATAATTGAATCATTGCAACATTTGCTTTTGTTTTCTCAAGTTAAGTGACTTTAGCAAGTGGCAGAATTTCATCCTCTATAGTAATGGAAGTAATTTTTTCCCTCTTCTTACTCATTTATTTTTATATATTTTAATAGCCTAAATCTACAAAAATCAGTAATTAACTTCAGAAGAAGTAAAATTCACTCTGAATTAGCTTATGGAAAGTCCGTATTTGGGGTGTTTGGATACAAGAAGTTCATCCAGCTAGGTCACCCAGATGGATTATCTATGTGACCACAGTGTGTTTATGTATATGTATGTATGTATAACGGATGCAGTGCTGGCAACTAACAATGAACTTTACAACATTTGATTTTTGTTTTCTTCAGTTAATAAGATGTACCACTTTCAAAATTAACCTGTTGAAAAATCTGCCAGTAAGAGGGTAGAGTTAAAGTTGTAATACTGGGAAAAATCAGATCAAATCTTAATGAGTGTCTTTTTCAACAACTTCAGTGAGCACTGAATTCAGAAGACATATCACAAATCTCCAGACAAAGTCTGCTCACTGTTCTATCGGGTATAATCTAATGTCAAATACTAGGCTCCTTTACAACCCCCAACACCATAGGAGTTATTTATGCTCTGAAATCTGGATCCACTCCATGTCTGACTAACTGCACCCCTAACCACGCATGCTGCACATCCATCTTGACTAGAGATGCTGCTGTGCAAGCAAAATGTGGTACTGTATCCCAGAATAGGATTAGCAGGTTCAAGAAGAACCTGCTAATGCCAAAAAAAAAAAAAAAAAGAAAAGGCAAGAGGAAAAGCAGAGGTGTGGGAAGAGCTTGGAGAGTTGAGCATCTGTGACTAGGTTCAGAAAGATGGGAAGGATAAGGTTTGTTGAATGAACTTTTAGAAAGTGTGGCTACTCCACATATTCAGACCACTCTTGAGGCCATAGGTTTACCAAACTAGTTTTTCAAGACTTGGATAAAGGCTAAATCAGTCTTTTGCTGTTCTTTGCTGCTGCCACAGTAGAATGTTGCTTGTTTTTCTTATGCTTAGATTCCAAAAGCCCTGACTCATCACTGGATAACACTGCAGAATGCAGTTCATCTTCTTTTTTTGTAAGATTTTTGTGTCTATTTTCAGTATATTAATTCAGTAATGAAACAGGAATATTATACAGAAAATTTACAACTTGAAAATAAACAGAAATTTATTTAAACAAATTTCATACTTGAAAATAGATACAACATATCATAAATATTGCTAGGTCGATAATCATTCCATAGGAGCCAAAATCTGAGTTTCAGATTATAGGTTAGTTTTGTGCCTACCAAAGTTAATTTAATAATTAAGTAGGGTATAAAGGATATACATCATATATATAGCATGAGACATACCACATACATTTGAGTATGTATGAAACATACATGTTGACACAAGTCAATCTTGCAAATCTCAGTTCCAAAGTACATTTCTTTTTTAAGTTTATCCATAAACAAGAATAATAAGATTCTGTTTTCCCAGTTTGAAATTACATTGTAAGTCAAATGCTGGGGGAAAAAAAAAATTGTATAATGAATTGCCAGTGAGCAAAAAGCAAACTATGAATTTAGTAAAGAAAATGATTGTAGACATAGCTTGGAATGTACAGTAGCTCATATGTCAGTAAATAAAAGACCTGCTTCATTATGGCTGCCCCTCAGTTACTCTAGACTACTTTGCAACAGTGTGGAGAGAATAAAACATCTTAAGCAAGATGTTTTTCACTCTGAGACAGGGTAATCTTTGAGAAACATTTTACGGTGCATCTTTTGAGAAAAGTGCATTAGCCTTTATTGAAAAAATCATTTGGCTGACCTTGAAAATAAAGCATTCATGAGAAGTAAGAGCAGAAGTTTTCATTATTCCTTAAGCCCTCCTTCCAGAGAGACAAAAAATACCACCCTCCATTGCAGTTCCACAATACCAAGTTGCCAGGCAACAGATCTTTTATGTTGAATTGCCATGGCAACTGAAGTAAACAAAATCATAAATCCCATTACCTAGCTAAATACTAGGACTGTACCATAAAAGGAAAAGGAGTGACTCTGAAGTTAGAAGCGATAATATAAAAGAGTGACAATGGAATTAAAAATAAATACATTGCTATGGTTGATATTATAGTTAATATGCTAGTAAATATGGTAGTTAGCGTGGTTCTTTTTACTAAACTTTCTCTATTTCCATTTTCATACAAGCAATTCCAATCCACGTTTCTCCTAATTTAGAAAGTGCATTATCAGCATAATTAAGTGGACTAAGGAAAACTGCTACACTTGACAGGTAAACCTTCAGCCACATGAAAACCAATCTGCACACAGAAGAATTGTGCTAATATTGTTAGTGTGCCTTTAGGGCAGACAAACAAAAGCCTAAGACATCTGGTAACCTTCAGTGGCTAAGGAGATACTTCCATGTCTAGAGGAAAGTCAAAATATGTAGTCTTTGCCTGATAAAACAAAATCCAGCTCACTTTTGTTCCCAGTGAACATACTGCGAAATTCAGATTGGCCACAGAACCAACTCAGACTTCATAGCATGTGTACACGCTCTCCAGAAAGGTTTTACAGCTAGTCAGACAACAGCAAAAGACCAGAACAAAGGCAAATACCATAACTGCACAAACAGAGCTCTCTTGGACTCAGTTGTAGTAGATCTAATACCCATTTGGACACCCACGTGAACAAGTTTCTTCAGCGACACCCATAAAAGATGGAAGAGATGCAGCTTTGTATCTTTGAGTGCAAAACATTACATTTGCATTCATTTGTCTACTTACTCTCTATTTGTATCCTTCAGCATATGTCACAGATGGGGAACTTCTGTACACTTCTTAAATCCTACTTCCTCTGGGTAGACTGTCTCTTTTGAATGCCACAATCTCCCCCCAAAATGCTACCCGTTTTGTTCTCTGTGCTTTTGTTACAGTCTTTGCATCTACAGAGCCAATCAATGATGTCATTTTTGTGACTCTGATTGTAGTTGTAAGTATGATCAAGATAAATATTTCCAAGTATAAATAAAGCTATATACAAGCAGATCTATTTGAGTTCTGATTTTAGTCTGACCTTATTTCTGACACAACCAAGAAGGAAAGAAATGACTGTATCTCAAATAACTTTCTCACTGGCATTCATGTTGCGGATGAGCTAACAATTTTAGAAGCAGATAGATGATTTGTGATTGCATATTTAATGATTTTTTTAGAAAGTATGCAAAAGCTAAAATATATTAATGACTGCAAACTAATAGTAGTACAGAGAGTAATAGTTTAAATGCATATACTGATTATTTCAGAGCATTGTCTGTTCCTTACATGAGCACCGCTAGGCTTTTGAGAGCTCCTGTAGAGGATTTAGTCCAGCTTGCTCCCCTGGTCTTTGCAGGCAGGTGTTCATCAGAAGTGTGTTTTATTCTTCTCCTTATTGATGCATGACTATTGTCTCCAATAGAGTATAAAGTTTGACTGGTTTCAGTTAAAATTAATTAAGGCTAGTGGCAATGTCCTTAGTAGAAAATACCATATCCTTTAGTAATAAGAAGTTTAACAAGTACAGTTTTAGTTAGTCTGTTTAAACGCTTCTCCATTCAGGCTCAATATCCTTCTGGCTAGTGCAGATGCTAAGTAATTACATAAAACTGAATCAGTTAGCATTGATTTTACCTTCCCTCACTGAAAACATGATGCAAAATTTTATTACAGTGGTTTTGCGCTTGCCATCATTTTTTGACAGTATCAGAAAATATCTTAATAGTATCAAATTGTGTTTAATTTTATACATATTCTTCATGAGAGTAGAGTAGCACAAAAAAATTTTATTCCTTCTATAGTTGAAAAGTAGTAAATCACTGCCAACATTTTAAGGAAAGGCCCAATAGCTTTTCTGCCTTTAATCTCCATAATGTCTGTTATCATGTTTTGTATATAATTACAAATTGAAATAATAAGCTGTTATTAACTTATAATTGAATTGGTAATTGCAAAAGCCTATACTGTGCTTCCCGTTCAATTTACAGTGCTTGATATTCTCCCACTTCTATAATGTTCTGTAAAAAATCAGCTAATAAGACACTTCAGAATTTAGAGGACTTTAAATTCTTGACCTGGTGTTTCTCACATGAGTAGAAACAAGGAAAACAACAGAATTAAGTGCTGAACAGGTGACGGAAAGGGAGGACATTCTTAAGTTTATCCTCTCAAGATTCTAACTGTAGGATAATGTAGGATTCAAGTCCTTTTCAAAATGAAAAGTAGATTGTCTGTGGAACATGAAAATAATTGCCAAAAATGAAACTAAGAGAAAATTGCTCTAAATATTCCACTATTATTATTTTTCATTTTTCCCTCATATAGACTTAAAAAACTGGACCACAATTAAATTTGTCTCATAGATTTTGCACCCAAGTGTTTGCTGAATCCATCTGACCTTCCAATCACAGCAGTAATGACTGGAGTTTCTTCTGGTATTATGTGCTAGTTCTCCCGACTTCAAAACTCAGTCTGAAATGATAACAAATGGAGCTGAGATGTATAAGGGATGTATGAACAAGCGAGAAAAATAAAGGTAACCAAACACTTAAGCATTTGCTTATCTTCATGTTATGTGGATGAGAATAATAAAAAGGCCTCACAGCACCAATTGGCAGCTATCCGCATCACAAAACCACCACAAAATTTAGCACAATTCAATGAAGTTTCTTTTTTTCTGAGAGGCCCAGGACTGGGAACACACGGATGCTGTAGATGACAAATACGTTAGCAGACTGATTTCGATAAACTTATATTGTACATGACTGACTTTTTGTAGTCTGACAAAGAGGAAAAGATTACACTTTTAAGTATGTATACTTACATTATACCATGTGCATAAGAAGGAGATGAGGTATTGCTCAGCATGACAAGCTCAGAGCGCTTTAGAGTTTTCAAAATCATGAATTATCACTGTTCAAAAAAAAAAAAAAACGAAGAAAAATAAGCTTGGTATTTTAATTAACTTGGACTGCACTCAGAAATGTCTTCATTTCCACTTTTTCAGGACTTAATGGGTATTCCTGATCTTTTAACTGAGAACAATATTTTTGCCCTGACACAGAAGTTATTTGGAGGAAGTAGTTAGTATTCCTCTTGCTGTGAGCCACCATATGAATTAAAATCATTTGTATTTTACCATGAGTGATATTTGAAAAAAATGTGGTGACACACCCTCCTACCTTCCTCTAAGTTTAAGTCATCCCTTGTTCCAGTTCCCCAGGAGATCTTGTTTTCTAATTTGAAGAATGTTACCCAAACAGCAATGTAAGAAGTACCCATACTTATCAAAAATCCATTGAAATTGGCATATGGCTAATTCTTTTGGTGTCCGTAAGTTTTTGAAACCCAAACTAAAGCAATAAAGATCTCTCATTTCCAGTCCCACTTGAAAAGGCCAAAAACAGGATTGCCTTTCTGAAGAGCAGAATTGCTCAATCCTTGTGTCATTCCTTTGTTGTCAAGCACAGGATTCAACACATGGAGGATATAATTTGTCCCCTGTACATCAAGTCTGGCTCTATCAATGCAAATATTTTTGGAAATTCTAAACAGGCAGCTAGTCTTTCAGTGAAGCCTCAGGTTCACTCAAGAGCACTCAGCATATTCGGGTATTTGTTTGTAACTAATATGTTCTTCCAAATATCTCACATGATCAAATACAAAGTGCTGAGTAAGAAACACTTCTAGAAATGTGGAAGGATGATTAGCCAACAAATGAGTTGATACACATCTTGTATGTTTATTATACTTATTTTGGATTTTGTTTTTAAAATCATTTTCTAGGATTTTAAATACTGAACTTATTTTTATCCATTTTTAACCATTCAGACCCATCAGAAATAATTATACTGTTAGTGCCATGTATAATATAAACTATGAGTGCAAGACCTCTGAAGGCTTGATTTCCAAGTACAACTTGATCACCATCTTGTCATGGTTTTATGATTTTTTGTTATTGGTATTCCACATCATAACATCATGTAGGGCTCTGAGAGTTAAAGAGTTAATGCTCCAGTTCCGTGTATAGTTCTGGATACTTGGTCCTCAGAAGAACTACATTTCCTGGGGGACTTTGCTGCCCTGTTACCATTTCCATTCAGAGGGAAAGATAAAACCATTTGCAGATCACGAGACGCTCTCTTCTCTTCTCTTCTCTTCTCTTCTCTTCTCTTCTCTTCTCTTCTCTTCTCTTCTCTTCTCTTCTCTTCTCTTCTCGTCTCGTCTCGTCTCGTCTCGTCTCGTCTCNTCGTCTCGTCTCGTCTCGTCTCGTCTCGTCTCGTCTCGTCTCGTCTCGTCTCGTCTCCTCATCCCAGCAGCCTCTCTCTCGCCAACCATCTCACCGTCAGTATTAGAGTAAGGCCTACCTTAATTTTGGACACTCTCTCTCATTTTTATTGGATTCATTAGCTTAAATTGTAATTATATTGTATTATAGTGTGCTATTTTGCATTCCAATATCTTATTTAGTAAATTAGTTTGTTTCTCCTCAGATCATTGCCGCTGTTTTGTTTTTAGGCCCATCTCATTACCCTTTTTCCCTTTTCCCTTTCCTGGGGCCTGGGTCCGTGGGTCCCTCTGCCCTATTAGTCATGGGACCAGGCCAAACACCCGTAAAACATTGACATATTTACATGTGATCATTTGACTTTATGTTATTTTAATGAAGTGTTGAACTGTATTCTTATTCTTACAATCATATCAGTGTTGCTGTGGCTGTGGAACTTCTGCCCAAGACTGTAACTGTTGGTCAGCAGTAGAAATACTGTCCTAATAATAATTAAAATTAACTCATTTTTCATTCTTATTGTTCACATATTATGAAAAATTCTCAATTTGCAGCTCTGTGCAATTGCATTTTGGAGTACAGACTACAAGAAACCAGAAAATACTGTCTTAGACTGTCTTCTTTGTCAGAGTTAATGTAGGATAAATAATGTTTGCCTGATCCTGCAGACCCATAGACTTCTAGTATGTCATCAGCCTTACCAACAGAAAGTTTGTCTTAATGTCTTCTAAGTGTCTTTTTAAATCTCCTAAACTCTCTTCATTTTTACCTTTGACACTAGAAGAAAATTATTGGAAATCCCTATACCCAATTGTTAATCACAATGTACATAAAGTATTTAACTTTTTCTGTAATACCTATTCTGATTAGTCCAGAGAATAAATAGTTCCTTCATATATATTGGATCCCATCCTTTATGTCTCAGTGGTGGATGGAAGAGAAAGTGTTTGTTGCCATTGTTGTTTTTTAGATTTTTTTTCCCTAGTCTAATGAATCTTTTCTTCAAAGTAGAACTGCTTTTAACAACTCTATCTGATAAAGAAACCTATAAAGACTGGAGGTTATGGGGAACAGATGAATGTTCCTAAAATCCACAAGCCATTTACTTCCAGAAATCAGCAAATCCTGAAATCCACAATATGCAGCTTAGCTCTCAAGTATTATTTGCAAGTATTCACGTCCTGAGAAATAGATCACATATCTGAATCAGCATCCCAATAAAACTTGTAGATGTACCACACTCGAAATGGATCCTACACCTATTCAGATGAAGATAAAATCTAGGGGGACTTCTCCAAAATTAATGCCAACTAATTTACTGTTACATTACATTTTATTGCCATGCAACAGATGGCAGCAGAGGGGCAGTGTGACGGAATGGCGTCTGACCTGGATGTGGGTATTAAGCAAAGATGTGGAATTGAATTCCTCCATGCGGAAAAAATGGCACCCACTGGCATTCATTGACACTTACTGAATGTTTATGGAGACCAACCAGTGCATGTGAGCGCAGTGAGGTGGTGGCTGGTGAGTTTCATCAGTGGCAGCAGTGACAGTGGGTCACTTTCACTGGTATAGGTATTTATGAGTGCACTATGAAGTCTCTTGTTCATAACTGATGAAGATACACAGCTTGTGGTGATGACTACATGGAAACATAATGTTTTGTAGCTGAGATTTTACTGTATTATATAGCATTATTGTGCTCCTTGCATCTGTTGTATTTACCACGAAAATAAATAGGAAGCATTACTTATGGAGTGACCTACTTATTTTCTCTAATGCATTTAGAGGTCTGATTGAAAGGAATGAGGTGATGTAAGCATGATTAGAACAGAATACGTTGCAGTGAATAAAAAAACTATATACCAATAGGGGAACATTTTTCATAGCCAGAGTTCTATTTCAGTCTCTCAAAGAAGATATAAAAACTTACTGTTTTACAGGAAAATTGCACAGTTTCAGTAGACGTACTGATTTTGCAGCACTACATAATATTCCTGCTACTACTTCTGCTTTGCGTAATACGTTAACAACTTTATTCCTTTTTTTTTTTTACCATATCTACTTTCTAATGTACTGTCTCTAGTTGATAAAAACATCTCTTGCTCACTGTTACTAATGCCCTTTCTCTCACATCTGTTCTAATTAACCAACACTACCACAGTTAACTAAAAACAATTACACCTAACTTGTATTTAGGTTAGACTTTCCTGGTTTTTTTTAAATTTAATGGAGGAATTCTGGATCTGAATGCTGTGTTTTTTCCACTGGTAGCATCTCACTGAATAGGAGATGACCTCTCCTATTGTATTCTGTGAATCAAGGATCTCTCTATGTTAAGAATAAACATATATTGACTAAGCTTGTCTTCATCACATACAGTTTCTATCAACAGTTTTGCATGTTTAAAAGTTTAAGAGAGAATACCTAAACAACTGAATAGTTTCCATAAATTACACCCTTTTATTTGCTTTTAGACACTTTCTAGTCTTCTAGTGTCGTCTTCTTTGCTTCTCTACACCTCCCGCACAACTGCATATTTCCTTGGTGGTATGAGCAATGATTGTATATGGCAGAATATCAACAGTGTGTGCAGCCAAAAGCTTAGAAGGATTCAGGAAAGAATTAGACGCTTCTACGGATAATGAGAATACCCAAAGTTACGTTAAACTGTGGAGGAAAAAAAGAAAAAAAAGGAATAAATCTTAATTCTTGAATTCTGAAAACAAACACTGTGCAGTTGGGAGTTATGTAGAAACTTTTACCAGTAAGTTGATTACCCCACTTTCTGGAGGAATAAAGGATGATATGTGCATTCTATTCAGAAAGACTAGCCTACGTTTCCTATATTCCTTCACTGCTTTATAATCAGCCTGTTCTAGCTGCACTAAGTTTGAATACAGTTTTCCACCTAAAAGAAAATGTATGCAATTGTATCTGGAAAAATCATGATAGTATGGAACAATAGAGGTGGCAAGTACTGCAGAGAGAGTGCCAAGGATAAGTGTGACAAACATACTTGAAATACAGCAAATAAGGAAAATCAGCCTTTCAATTTTTTTGGTTGGTTTTAGATTCTAAAAGCTTCTTGCCCCTTTTTATAAACAGTGAAGATTAGAAATAAGAAAAAGGACAGAACAAACAACACAGTTGTTAAGATAAGATCAGCCTGGAAAATGATTACTCTGTTTCCCAGTACTATAAATAAGAAGTAATTAAAGAGGAAGGAAGGGGGGGGGGGGGGGGGGGGGGGGGGGAGCTGGGGGGGGGGGGCCCCTTTAAAAAAAAAAAAAAAAAAAAAAAAAAAAAGGGGGGGGGGGGGGGGGGGGGGGGGGGGAGTAAGGAAGTAAGGAAAAGGGAGGAAATAAAAGGAAGGGAGGGAGGAAGGAAGGAAGAAAAAGGAAGGAAAGAAAAGGAAGGAAGGAAGGGTGGGAGGGAGGGAAAGAATTTTCAGAGCCTTCCTGTGATTTCTAACAATTGAAACAAAATAAGATCACAAAATCTTTTATGTTTTCTTGAACTCCTCTGAAGAAGAGAGCAGTCAGAACAAATGGCTCATACGCCTCCAGGAAATACTTGCGTAAGGCTTATTTATCCTTTAACTAGCATTTGTTAACCAAGGATTAGTGGAACAGCCTCTTGCAATTATGGTTACTGTTCTATTTGTGGCCATTTTCACGAGGCCAGTGAATCTTTAAATTACAGGCTGACCACCCAGGAGCACAAATACTGAATCAGCCACACCTCCATAGGCACCACATTTGGATGATTATCTGAAAAGATGACATGCTAACATATACAACAAAGAAGGTTTATGCTCACAGTTTCAGAGTCGCTTCAGTCCCTGCAGCAGTTTCAAGTTCAGTAAAACCAGGGTGGCCTCACACATAATGTGTTCCATTTTAGTAAGGGGAAAATAGCTGGTGAAGACAGACTGTTAAATACCCCTCATTCTGATATGTATCACAATGCTTCAAATATATTCTCAGATATTAGGCTGCAAGAGAAGTTAGGAAACCAGACCGAGGAAAAAGTTTTAGTTTGCTTAAAAGCTTTATGAATCTGAAATATATACATATACACCAATGTATGTACCTATACACATATACACAGATACACATGTATACATATACCAAGTGCAAAGAGAAAAAAAATATTTTATTCCTAGCAGTTTCTGCAGTTAAAGAGATTTTGCTCTGTGTTTGTTGCTGTCTTTACTAGTGTCTCAGAGCCTACTTATTCAAATTACTACTTCCAAGATAAACGACTCTACAATCTCTATTTTCAGATCATTCATCTGAGATTTAATCTTTTTAAGGTCAAGTTCTCAGATGCCTGAATCCAAAGAAATCTATCCAGACAGCAAGGGAAATTTAGAGATGGTTCTGGAACTTCTCTTCTCTTATAGCTCCACAAAATTTTTGCACCCATATCATTTGAAGGACTTTCAAAGAAAATAGCTCCATCTCAATCTGAGATTTATAATTATTAACTTACAAAGCCACATGTATTCTTGACAAAAGGGATTTTGCAAGCCTTATAGAAGAGCCATGACCTTGCCCTAGTCCAGGACATAACTACAGGCAGTTAATCGGCTCTTGTTTTCGAGAAAATGTACCTTCATATATTTATTGTTTAATAAATTAGACCTTTAGAATAGAATTTCAGAAAGAGAAAGTCTTCGTAAGTCCTGATCTATGTAAGTAGTGGCAAGAAATTGGGCTTTAACCTACTTCATTTATTTCTTTTATAATGCATAAATAATATGTGAGTGATAAATACACACTTACAGAAACATTTTGATGGAATCTAGGAACTCAAAGAGGTTTTTGATTCCCAGTGTGGAGGACATTATATAAACACTGATTTTAAAAAGTGGTCTTTCTCTGGAGGCTCTAGAATTTAGTTTTAATGCTGATGATGAATGTTTCACTGTTCATGCAAGCTTGGTTACAAAATGGTTGCCTGATTATCATAGAATCATAGAATGGTTTGGGTTGGAAGGAACTTTTGAGATCATTCTGTTCCATATCCTGCTCTATAGGCAGGGACACCTCCCACTAGGCCAAATTGCTCAAAGCCCCATCCAGCCTGGCCTTGAATGCTTCCAGGGAGGGGGCATCCACAACACCACTGGGCAACACGTTCCAGTGCCTCACCACCCTCAGAGTAAAGAATTTCTTCCTGATATCTAGTCTAAATGTACCCTCTTCCAGTTTAAAATCGTTTGCCCTTGCCCTGTCTTTACATGTCCTTCTAAAAAGTCCCTCCCCAGCTTTCCTGTAGGCCCCCTTCAGATACAGGAAGGCCGCTATAAGGTCTCCTCGGAGCCTTCTCTTCTCCAGGCTGAAGAGCCCCAGCTCTCTCAGCCTGTCCTCATAGGGGAGGTGCTCCTGCCCTCTGATGATCTTCGTGGCCCTCCTCTGCACCTGGTCCAACAACTCCATGTCCTTCTTGTGTTGGGGGCTCCAGAAGTGGACACAATACTCCAGGTGGGGTCTCACAAGAGCAGAGTAGACGGGCAGAATCACCTCCCTTGACCTGCTGGTCACACTTCTCTTGATGCAGCCCAGGATACGGTTGGCCTCCTGGGCTGCAAGCGCACGTTGCCAGCTTATGTTGAATCTTTTATCTATCAATTCTCCCAAATCCTTCTTCTCAGGGCTGCTCACAAGCCATTCTCCATGCAACCTGTATTTGTACTTGGGACTGCCCCGGCCCAGGTGCAGGACCCTGCACATGGCCTTGCTGAACTTCACAAGGTTGGCATGGGCCCAGCTCTCAAGCCTGTCCAGGTCCCTCTGGATAGCATCCCTTCCCTCTAGCGTGTCAACTGCACCACTCAATTTGATGTCATCTGCAAACTTCTGAGGGTGCACTCGATCCCACTGCCCACGTCTCCTTCAAAGGTAATAACACCGGTCCCAGCATCTATCCCTGAGGAATGTCACTCGTCACTGGTCTCCACTTGGACACTGAACCGCTGACAAGTCCCTGAGCGTGACCATCCATCCAATTCCTTATCCATGGCTGGTCCATCCATTTTTCTGCAGTTTGGCTACGAGTATGTCATGCAGGACAGCATCATATGCTTTGCACAAGACCAGACAGATGACTTCAGTTGCTCTTCCATTATCCACTGACACTGTAACTCCATCATAAAAGGACAACATATTTGTCAGACATGACTTGCCCTTGATTACCACCTATCACCTCATCTTTATTTTTCATCTGACTTAGTAGTGCCTTCAGGAGAATCTGCTCGATGATTTTGGCAGGCACAGATGTGAGTAGTCCCCTATAGTTCCCTGGATCTTCTTTTTTTCTGTTCTTGAAAAGGGGGGTTATGTATCCCCTTTCCCAATCAGTGGGAACTTCACCACACTGCCACGTCCTTTCAAATATTATGGACAGTGGCTTGGCAACTTCATCCAACAGTTTCCTCAGAACCCATGGATGGATTCCATCAGGTCCCATGGACTTGTGCACCTTCAGGCTCTTTAGGTGGTCTTGAATCTGATCTTCACTCACAGCAGGCATTATATATGGACAATACACATCTCATCCTGAAATGTTATAGCATAGAGAGTTCCAGATGAGCGATCTATACCTGCTATGATTTTGCAATTGTAGCATATATTTTGAATTGCCTCTGGGATATGTAAAATTCAGCTGCTGAGCTCTGAATGGGGTCATCTGTACTGTGAATGACCATTTGGATCTTTATTTATTCAACATTTCCTGTATTATTTGGGGGTTAGGGAAAATCTTTAATGTCTTTCAATGCAAAAAACAACAATACAAAGCTTGACATAGGAGTAGCTGTGCATAGCGTAGAGCCAGTGCATCTGCACTGTGTACACCAACCCATGCCAGAAGCTCACCTTTCTTTATCTCCTTGCTCTGTGGTGGGTTGAGGTCTGAGTGCATCACTACCACACAGTGCTTGCTCTCTGGTTTCTTCTGGGAGGAAAGCCCCTGGGCAGGCAGGAGCCCTGACTTGCTGCTGTGGTTCCTCTGGTTTGGAGGAGCAGGATCTAAGCTGCACTTATGGATCAGACCTGTCCTGCCCCAAAGAAATGGAAGGTACCCCAGGACCACAGCTCCAGGAGAGTGGTGGAGCTTTCTGCGGTTGCTCAGCAGATTACAGACCTTGTTTCTTCTCTCTCTGTGAGAAGAAAAGGATGAGAAATTGATTTTCAGGAAGCACTGACTTCTCTGGGATTTTTCCCTTTAGTGGTCTGTGAAAGTTTTCCCACAAAATGTCACCCTCATGTCATGGAGAGAATGAAAACGAACAGAAAATTGCTATATATCCTGAGGACTTGGAGCTTCTCTCTTTTTACTATTACCATCATGTACCACTTGCCCACTGCCCTGAAATGTTGGCTCTGGATTCAGAGGCCAGACATTTGCAGCAAACAATATTTCAGTTCTACACAACATTTCTGTAAAACTGATGTTCTTGCATTTTCATTATCTCAGTTGGCAAAAAAAATAAAAAAAGATATTGAGACTCTCAGCTTCAAACTCCTTTTTTTTTCTAGGTCTGGGTAGACACAGCTGTACTTATCTGGCATGAACTTCACTACTTAGACTACTTCTTTCAGGCAACAAAATGCTGCCTATGGAGAATGGTTCATCCTATTGTTTCCCTACCAAAAAGAATTTACAGGAGGGACAGAAAAAGTGGGACATTTACAAGACAAAATAACCACAGTTGCAATGTTGCTGCATTCTTTTCAAGCTTCTGCAGCATTTAAAGGTAGATTGGTTTAGATACCAAAAAGGCTGGAAAGTGTTACCAAGGCATGATGCACAAAATCTGTCATTTACACAAAAAAGAATAATTAAAAAACCTCTTCTGCTTAATAGGACAGGTGAACAAAGTGCTAAGGCCAAGACAGCAGTAAGGAGCACTGACAAATGGAAATCTCATGTCAAAAGAATCCCCATAATAGTTCTTGCTTCACAAATATTAGTTTATTTATTTATTTATTTATGAGAATGGATGAGAAATCAAATTAACTATTGCTCCTTATATATGGGAAATGCATTTGAGTGCCTTAGGGGTTTGGGATGGTAAAAAATGATATCTCTAAACACACTTCTAAGACAATTTACTGTTCCTTTATGTTTTGTAGGTGTAGAAAGAAGAGTACTGATACTACATTCTCTCTCACTAGGGCTACAGCTAGAGCCACGGTGAAAGGCCAAATCAAAAAAATATACACAGAGTAGACTTTCTCAGATGTCTTAGCACTATCCAAAGGATTCTGGAAATGATGGGTATCACCGTGTCCAAGGCTGCTCTTGTGAGAAGCTGGCTACATTAGAAGTGCAAAATCTTTGACCAGAATCAGTAAGTCACACATGAACTGTGCATCTTAAAACTGGATGCCTGGCCAAATAGATGCACAGCAGGCATACAGAATATAATTAAACATCATTTATTATATCTTTCCTGTACCTTCACAGTAGATGCTTTTTCAGACCACTGAAGACCTAGACTAACTTATCAATCTGTCATAAAACTAATTAAAGGAGCTGTGTCTCATGTGTTTTTTCATGCTGATTTGGAAACTGAATGTAAACTATGAAAAATCCTGTATTATCTGAAGCACATTGTGTATAGCACTAGTGCCAGGGGTCTTGGGAGCCTTTGCATCCAGGACCCCTGGGACTCATTGGGTTGGCCTCAGGTGTGCAATGGGGCAGTTGTGTGCAGAGGAGCTGTTGTGGTCTACTTGTCCCTCATTTTGTGACTGAGAGGAGGAGTGTTTGACAGTCAGTGACTGGTGACTGCTCTGAAGTTGAAACTAAGCTAGAATTAATCTTAGGACCACAAACGGTTTCATAACATCTTTCATAATAACAGCATTTATTGCTTTGTGATTCTAAGTCCCTTCCTGTTTCTTCATTCTGAAAGCCTTCTATTGTACTGGCTTCTTCCTGTCCCATTGAAGGGAGCAGCTTGCATGAATCAGGGATGAACCAGTCTCTTAAGACTGAATACCCAGCTATTTCCCTTTGTCTTGACTGTACAGACAGACCAGAGTTATATCTTCAAATATCTTCCCATTCTTCCACTCTTTTCCACTGTGTAAGGGAGCAGTGAATGAAACCAAGACACTGGTTGAGTTAGCATATAATAGTATGAGAAGGACATAGCTGTCATTTTGTGTCCCGTATTCAGTAAGAGGCAATTTCTGTTTGTAATTTTCTCGTATTCATTCCAAATGAAGCTGAAATCCTTGTGAAGGTGCAGGAGGAGCTTTTTAAATTAAGACCCCAAGATGTCTTTCACTGTAACTTTAAAGATCATCTGAAGAAGTCACAAGGTCTTTCAATGCACAAACATCAAAGTTCACAACTTAAACGACTCAAGAAACAGTGGGCAAATTTACATTAAAACAAAGTTGGTGTTATTTATGCTGTTCTCAGTCTTTTAAGAGCTTTTTCAGGGTTTTTTTTTTTTTTTTTTTTTTTCCAGATTTTATGGTTCTTCAGTACTCTGGAAAATTCTGGCTGGCTTAACAAGGTTCTTAAATTTTTCAATTCCATCTTTGAGGGTACAGAATCTCCTGTTCTCCTCTGTTCTTCTGGCAACATTCTTGCAAACAGACTGAAACAGCTAATGAGCAAACTGTTTTAACTTAGCATAAATATGGGAATTAGAGCACATATATAGAAATGTAAATTGTCACAAAATCCACTTTTTCTCCCAAACCAAAATAAAACCACTAATGTTAAAGGGTGGATATGACAAGCTCCTCTACAGGGCTTTCACAGTCAGTTGTAGTATAATAGCAAGCGTAGAGCATTCATTGCATGCAGTGCTGGACACTGTAGGATTTCATTGTGAATCTGCAGGCAACTGACTGCTGAGCATTTGGACGGAGTACACAGCCAACTAAGATTACCATAGAAAACATGGGACATAAGAAGAATATTGTTTTCTGACCATGAAAGGACCACACACATGTTCCATGTGGAATGCACACTGGACCATCTTCAAACACATAAAAGATGCGTTCTTTGTTGTGCTCACAGGCTTGTTTAATTAAATATAGGCATCAGGCTGTAAATGTGTCAGCAGTTTCACATTGAAATGCTGCTGTACTACAAATAACTACTTCACTGGAGTTTATTCTTTTAAATGGGAAAATATTTTTTCATTCTACTTATGACTACAGAGACTTGTGAGGGAATATGTTTCTATAAGTCAGAATCTTGAAAAACACAGAATGAATAATAATAAATTAATGAAATTAAGACATATTTATGAATTGTTTAAGAAACTAAAAATAGATATTTACAAAGTTTAAACTTCAAAACATAGTTATTGAGCATATGATGAATTTGTTCCCAGTTTTCTATTTTATTAATAAATTTTTATGGGGCAGTATTTACTGTAAAGCATAATTATACTATATATATATGTTTACATGTATACTTACGTAAAATGAAATTTATGTTTTATTCAGTTTACAGTGTCAAAGCCAGACCATGGTTAAAAACACACATGAAAATATTTGTGGCAAAAAAATGTAATTAAATAAATTTTACTACATGAGATTTGTAAACTCTAAGAGCATAAACCCCACCTGTTCTCCTGGCATAGCTATTTTTACGCTTGAGAAGTGGTCCATATAACATTGCGTTTCTTCTTCCAGAAACATCCTGTCATGGACAAAAGTAAAATCTGGCAATATTTTTCTTCCTTTCAATGTACATTTTGTAATTGCATGTTACAGGTGCACCTAGCACACTGCTATGAGGTTATGACCTTTGTAGCTTTCTGAATGGCCTGGCAGCAAGCTTACAATTACATTGTTTCTCTATTTTGCATAAGCAATAGATGGGCGGTGAGCATGAGGGTAGACTTTTCCATTTCAGCCCATTAAAAAAAGGAGAGAGAAGACCTTACAAAAGGGGACTCACAGACATGGACTGAAAAGAACTTAGACTTCATCTGTTTTGCTTGTTAAGATAATTTCTTGCCTGGAGAAAGCCTGTATCCCTTTTTACAGTTACATCTGCTTAACTTCATCATCTAAGTACACACCTTTGCCTATTCCAGTATAAGAGAAGTTATGTATCTCTCATGAATTCAGGAAGCAGTAAATTTAGGTGTGAAAAAGATACTGATTCCTGTTGAACACATCTTTTTGTTGTTGTTGTTGTTGCTGTTACAATTTTGACTTACCTGCAGACTTTCAGTGGACCATCGGCAAATTATCATAGACTGGGAAAAGAAGCAAAGCTAATGAGAAATAGGCATCAATAAAATGACCACAGAAATGAGAGGGACATAGAGATTTCTGAGCTTCAGTATCAATGTAGAATCAACTGTAAGCCAGAAAGCTCCTGCTTGGTGGCAAAGTTGGAGAAAGCATTGCCAGAAATCCCACACTTACAACACCTGCAGCCTAGCAGACTAGATTGCCCAAGATGTGTTCTTCCTCAGTTGTGTGTTTTCCTGGTGGCAGATCATGTTACACCTTCTGTTTTGACTTTCTCTATTTGGGGAGTTGAGCTCTGAATTTGGACAAGGCATTGCTCTCAGGCTTGCCAGCTTTTAGCACCTCCTACTCTGTGGAAGCATCCTTTTGAGGTGATTTAGCTTTCTATTTCTGTAATTAAGTTTGGAAACACTTCTTTTAAGACATACATCTCACTGAGGGGGGTGGTTGTGCACTGTTTGTATTGCTGTCAGTACACTAGCTGTACTAGTTCTACCACTGTTTTAAGATTCAAAGTAAAACGCTCCCAGCTCACTCCTTTGAAGCTGGTTCTTTGAGACAAATTCCTTGAATTCCGTGTGGTTACCAAATCATGTCTGAGGTTGGGTTGGCAGTGTTTGGGATACCTCTTAGAAACTTCCCACTCATGTTGCTGTCTTTAAGGTGACACCCTGTGGGCATGTTTTATTTCCTTCCCCCCTGACTATATTCCACAGACCTAGAAGCTCTTGTGAAAGACAGCAGTGTGCTTAATAGCCTATTTCCAGGCTACACTGACATGATGAACATGCTGAGGAGTGCAGCTTGTGTGTAAGTGGCTTTGTAGCTCAGGCACAGGTACAGATTGAATGGAGTATTCAGGTCCCCTGGTAGCTGCAGATATACATAACTGAGCAAATAAACACTCCTCGGGAGCCTCAGCACTGTTTATTCCTGCTCTGAGGAAAAAGGTTATTTAAATAGATGGCTTGGAGGAAGCCAAAGTATTTGGAGGAATGGAATGACTGTTCCGGTCTTTACAGCTTAAGTTTCACCTCTTCCACAGCTTCGACTGTTGTCAGAACAGTCCTCAGGGCACTGTGTCTGCTGGTTATGTGATACAGGACTGCTGAACGAGCTGCCATCTTACTGCTGTGACAGCTATACATTTCTGCTGCTGTGAGTCTGCATCCATGCACATCTCAAGTCAGAGTTTAGTATCAAAAACATATGTTGTTTTAATCTGCTTTATGTCTTGTATCGGTAATAACAGTGGTAATATAACCCATTTATTTTGCCTGAATGAAAGAAGCCAAAAGCCACTCTTTTAATGCTTTTTCCATTCCTGCTGTTTATATTTTTATAGTGCCTATTAATTGGAGACTATTAGTAAAACAATACTGTGTACGTTATTTAGGAGCCCTGTTTGAAAGTGACTCATTTGCTGACGAGTTGTTACATAGAAATACTTCAGTCTTTAAAATAAATAAATAAAAAGCGCTTGTACTTCAATACAGTGCTGTGTAGCTGGCACCAAAAGGAATTCCCCCATTTTCTAAAAGCTCTTCCATGTGGGAGAGTGAGCTTACTTCCTAAGGAAATTACTGTAGAGGTGTCTGTAAGAGAAAACCAGGCACTACTTTGCAGCTCTACAACTGCAGTGAGAGCAGTCAGGAATGAACACCAAGCCAAAAGAATGATGCATGTTTACATTATGCTTACTATATTATTCCTGCAAATGCATAAAAATGTAGCTGACATGAACAAATGCCATACGTAGCAGTTAGCATTTGGGAAAGAGATTGGTTCTGGGTATAGGGCTCTGTGTTGAAATTCTGCTCTAAAAACCTCTCCTGCAGTGCAGAATGCAACAGGTGAGCAGAGTCTGCCAGAGGGCTGCAGCAGCACAGCCATTCCTTTCTGAGCAGGGCTTTCATGCAGAGAAGCCCCACTCCCTCTTGCTTTGTCCCATGCCTTTTGCAGGAGCAAAGCTTGCCTTGTGCTTAGCAGTGGTTTGCACTGCCCCAGTGACAGAGAGGGAGGGGAGGGATGATGTGCATGTTTCCTTTGGTGCCTGGAAAGGTGTCCCCTCTAGCTGACACTGGGCTGGTACCACTGTGGGTCTGCATGATGAACTGAGACATTGAGTGTGACAGGCTTAGAATCACCCTTAAAAAAAAAAAATAATCTGGGTACCTGAGTATATTCTGTGGGTACTTCACTGTGTGACTTTATGAGCACTTACACTGACACCATAGGACAAAAATAAGCAGGTGGAAGGCACATGAGTGACACTACCACCGGAAAACCGGCATGTGTAAACCATGATCTTACTGCAGAGAAAACAAAGAAAATTGTAGAATCATAGAATCATTAAGATTGGAAAAGATCATCTATTCCAACTGCCAACCCATCCCTCCCATGCCCACTAACCATGTCCCTCAGTGCCGCATTCGCACGGTCGTTAAGCTCCTCCAGCGATGGTGAATCTAGCACCTTCCTGGCTAGCCCATTCCAATACCTCACCACTCTTTCTGAGAAAAAGTTTTTCCTAATATCCAACCTGAACCACCCCTGGAACAACTTGAGGCCATTCTCTCTCGTCCTTTCACTGCTATCTGGGAGAAAAGGCCAACCCCCACCCTGCTACAGTCTCTTATCAGGTGGCTGTAGAGGTAATAAGATCTCCCCTGAGCCGCCTCTTCTCCAGACTGAACAATCCCAGCTCCCTCAGCTGCTCCCCAAAAGTATTTTGCTCCGGACACTTCACAGCTTTTCTGCCCTTCTCTGAACACGCTTCAGGGCCTCAGTGTCCTTTGTATAGTGAGGGGCCCAAAACTGAACACAGCACTTGAGGTGTGGCCTCATCAGCTAATGGGTACAACATTTTATTCCTTTGACAATGATTAATGATGTGAATTCTCTTATTCCTCATAAACATGGGGTTTTCCAGAGTGATACACTTAAAGTGCAAAAATATTTTAAATGTTTAGATGATGGCTTAAGTAAAAGTACATTCATTATTTCCTTCAAGGTTAGCAAATCTGCCCCATAAGGCAGAAACTTGTGTTACCAACACTAGAATACACTGGAAATCAGAAGCTCTTACCATAACATGAGTTGTGAATATGATTTTGTTTTATTGCATAGGTCTAAAAAATCCACATCTTTATTAAGTTTATCTTGGAGAAAAAATATTTTCAGGAGCAATCCTTGTATTCTGTTGTGCATATTCTCTTTGTGATGTTGGTGCTTTAATGTTCATCATGCAATAAGTGCAGTCTGAATGACTGCTTAAATTGGAGCAGAATTGCACATTGATTCAGTTCTGTCAGACTCCTCAACAAGAAAACGAGTGTTATAAATGAGTGCTGAAACAGAATGATTCAAGTAGTACTACGTTTACAACTCAATTCCTTGAGCCTGCCTATTTCCTCTGGAATTATTAACTTCTGAAAACCCTTCCATGCCCAATGTGAGCCAGTACAGGGAAAATTAGCCCAGATCCGAGGCAAGCTGGCACATAGGCATGCCTGTAGATCCTGGCATGAATAGGACACCACCGTGGAGTTCTGTCATCAGCAAGACAGGAGCCTACAGGCAAGCAGGAGACTGATGAATGCAGAGGCTAACTTCAATATGTATTAAGAAACATTAACAGCCAAATGTAGGACACTGTGCTGCTGCACAGTGCTAAGATCTCTGTCCCTGGTGGAGGGGTGGAGGGAGGGGAAAGCAAAGACCTGGCAGCTTCTGGTTGCAGCTACATCTAGCAAAATCTCTGGAATATGCCACATGAGTAACATTTGCCTGTCTTATAATGTAGCCTCAAGTTGATTTTGAGTTCTCAAATACTCTAAATCTGCATTTGCATCTTTTAGCTGGTCATAGGCTAAGCGCACTCACACATCAGGTGGGCTTCCCATTCTAATATTTTACGCCTCACTTACATGTGCAGAACTTTAGCAAGACTTGCCAGCTAACCTCACCTGTACAGAAAGAAGCCATAATATGTACTTCCCTACCACGTTTCCAAATGCTCTTGACCAATTAGTTCTGAGGAGTTTAACTGACTGTACCTAAAATGCATCTTTCCCTCACAGCCACTCCTGCACACATCAGTGCATTTGTGTATCCAGCTAGTACTGCAGGAAGGCTGATGGCAGCAAGCTCCCTGTTTCATCAGCCATTCTCAGTGTATTTACATGCCAGAGTAATGAGGGTGGATGACAAGCTGCTGTTCTTCATCACAAGCCTTACAGATCCCTCATTAGACAGGTTTTAGGAGCTGATAACCTCTGCTTTTCAAGGTACTACCACAAGCGGTCAGGCAGGAAGAAAACAGTACCTGGTGGATGCAAAGCTGGAAAGAGAAAAGAGACAGCAGATGTTTAAACGACCTTGGGAAGAGAAGTGAGCAGGCTGCATCAATTTTAAAAGGTATGGTAGGGAAAGGAGAATGAAATATATTACTTATAAATTTTTCTACAATTTTCTATAAAAGTCACCTTGATTGGAGACTTTCCTGCTCTGTATTCAGAGTGGGATATTTTTGCATCCACACAGAATGAGATAAAGTGTCAGGTCTTGAAGATCTAGCCCAGTGCTCACTTATAAGTTGCACTGGGACAGCATTTTTAGAGGTCCAGATCACCAGACCTGGAGATCAAGTACATGGAGGCAAGGAATATTTAGGCAATTTTTGAATGAAAATGGGTTAAAATAAGCAATCTGACTGAAGAGTTACACATGAGGATCTTGCTTTGCTTAAAAAACCAAATCAGTCCCAAGACAGTTTTTCAGTGACAAATGTGTGAATTTCAACACAGACTTAACTTGTAAGAAGCCTAAATATCAACGTTTCAGCTCAGTGTTTTATTTTTAAGCACACTCTACCATTTTTACTTCACAACAACAAACTGTCTTGCTCCCAGAAGTCAGTATATCCACAGTTCTTTCATTTTCCTAACTGTTTTTTTTTTTTTTCAACTCACATAATCTGGAGATGGTCTTAAATAAATAATAGGATTAATACATAAATGGTCTTAAAAATATAATAGGCTGCAGCAAGATGAGGCTATCTAGGTTCACTTCATTACTTGGAGAAGCTACCATCAGCACAGCCTTATCTGTCAGAATGACACTAGGCCTTCTGCATATATGTATGTATATATATACGTAGATGTAGCTCTGTAAGTTAAGCCGTCCTTAGATGTGGCATTTCCACAGGGTGCACACCAATCCTACGCTCCACTTTTGAATTGCTACCAGAGTGGTACCAATCATTGTGGTATTTGGAAGAGCAGAGTAAAAGTTCAGAAAGAGTGGATAAAGAACAAACATCCAAAGTCTTCTAGAACACCTCAGCTGTCCTCATTCACAATAGAAAATTATCACATGATGAAATACTTTGACTTTTTCAGAATGTGTACCTTCCTTCTCTTCTGACTATTACTGACTGATGTACTACACGTAACTCCAGTAATCTACAGCTCAGGTACTGAGAGAAGGTTGTGTTAATGAGCAGCATACTCCTGGCCATACCAACGGGCTGCAAAAGGACATAAAATCATTCTCAGGATGTTGTGGTAAAGGTCAAATAGATGCAAAGAGGACAAATAAAATTCTATGTAAACAATAGCTTTACTAATTCACCTTTCTTGGCAGAGATTGGAATACTTAAAACGGATGTTATATCTATGAAACATTCTTCCATCCTGTGTCTTAGAACAGATGGCGACACAATTTTAGCATGTATTTTTTTCTGAAGAAACAGGAAGTAGGGAATTATGTTGTCACTGATTTTAACCAGGTTTGAAATATAGGAAGGTTCTCAAGGTGTTACAGTGGTCTGAAGTATGTTGGAGAAAACAAGATTCATTAATACTATTTTGAAAGAACAATGTATTTTATTTTTCTTTCCATATTCAAATCACTTATTCCTTTGCCACCATATCTGTCACAAAACAGACATGAAAAAGTTTTGATTCTCATTTGTAAGGAGACTGAGACTCAGAAAGAGCACAGGGAAGGCAATATTACTTTTATACATGTTACCATACACATTCTATGGACAGTAAATAAATAGGCTGTGTATAGTTTCATTTTTTAAAAGTCTGATCAGAGTAGCTGTGTAACTACTTGTTATGGTTAAGGACTCATAAATGGCTGATAAATTTTTTGCTGATTTATTGTACTATGCTTCTTGTACTGTTTTTCCATGACAGCAATCTTTACGTTTCCTATGGATGATCCTCCTCATCTTTTTGAGGTTTCTGTGTTGCCACAATGCCTGCAGCATCATGCCACCCAGGAGTAAGAATGCTCTGCCTGCATGCTCTGCTGTTGCTTGGAGCAGAATGGAGCAGTACTGATTTCCACATGCCTCCTTAGCTTTCCTTGAGACATGGCAGACATATGCTGACATGAGCGAGCAGAATAAACTGATTCTCTGCAGTACAGCTGGATAATCCTTGAAGCGCAATAGATAATATTAATGAATAACTCACAGATCTCAAGCAGAGGAATTATTCAATTCTAAGCTAAACTATACGTGAAGTAATATGAGGGATTACTGAAGTTCTCAATTACTTGACCTAAGAATAGTTCATAAGTAAGGTGCCTTCTTCACCACAGAAAGCAATTGATGTCTCCCTCTTGCTCAGTTGAGTCACACTCAAAACCATAAGCAGAACTGGAGGAATCCGTTCAGAACAAATACAAGCTCAAATCAGGCAATGCTGGCAGCTCGAAAGAGTGTAATTTCTTTATTCCATTGTTTGCCTTTTCCTCTCTCTTTTTTTCTTCTTAGCAATATATGTTCTGATTCCTAAGGCAATTGGAAGTGGGGAAATGCCATAAAAAAGCTGTTTACAGAGGACTGCCAGCTTGCTCAGACACATTAGGTATTTCATGAGGACCTTCGTATATATGAGTTTTTCAATCCAGTTGTACAAAACGTGTATAGTCAAAGTTTCAGATCAACATCCACACATCAACTGATAATTATTGTTGTTTACTTATGCCATGGTAGTAAGAAGAGGTGCCATGAAGTCAAAGTGAAAAAGAGCCATTTCTCTTCAAGTTTCACATTACCAATGGACTTTACTAACAGTGCTATGTGTCCTAGTGTGATCACTTAAAAATGTGTTAGGCAGGGTATAACTCTCTTAAAGTAGATACGAGAAAAGATTTGATTACCCATATCCCCACATAGCTTTCAGCATACTGTCAAGCAAGAACACAATGTTCTATGATATCTTAATTCATCCTGAAAATGTGTAAACTGAAAGACTGCAAGGTCCTCCTACACTCCGGTGAGATTTCTCACCGCTGAAGCAAGCCAGAAATAGCTGGAATGCCATGAATTCAGACCCTTTAATCTGAATCCACTTTAAAGTGTTATCAAACTCCTAAAAGGTAGTCCCTATCCTACACTTCAATTTAGTGCCTAAACACAAAGACTTTTGTTCAAATCCATCTGCTGAAACACACGAAAATTAAACATTTTTCACTTAACCACCGTTAGACCATCAGAATAGCAGAAGAGTTCTCATTGTCTTAAGTTCCTCATCTATAGTATAGTTCTGTACAATGTCCTCTGATCACCACACTGAACTCAGCTTTATTATTAAATTCTATGCAGTGCCACTGACTTTACTGGAACTGAGTTTATAACAGAGCTTAGCTCTTTATATCAGATCAGTTCAGTTTACAGGTGTTATTTATAGTTAATACCATCATTTACTAGAGATTATTGATATTCTACTAAAAAAACTCACTTTCAGCAGAAACTTTCCCCCTTTTCAGGACTTTCTTGGTGCAAAGGAAATAGGTATTTCAACAACTCAGGTTTCAAACTGAAGCTCAGCAAAAACTGAAAGTGCAAAACTGAAGAACTAGTTTGGAAGGTTTGAGAAGACTCAGGCTCAGATACACTCATGGGTAATATTTTTACTTTCTCCTCCTCCCCCACCCCCCTTTATTTTTTCTCATTTTTTGAGGGGGGAAGGAGAGAGGTAGCAGCAAACTGAAAAAGACATGTAGGGAATAAGCATGAGAAGAAAGGTAGAAAGTAATCACCTGTAAGTTTGGATGTCATAAAGTCTTCTAGTCATACTTTAAGTAGATGCAGTCTTCAGTTACATAACTTGTTTATAAGCTTCTCTCTTGTCTCCCACTCATGCCTGTGAATCCAAACCAAGATCTTGTTGTCCCTAACATTCAAACCCGAAACTACAGCAAGCAAAGCAGCCCTTCATTTTCACATTACAGTTTCCACTATGGGTTAAAAGAGCATCTTGTTCTGCAAGTTGCTCCAGTGAATTCAGTTTTTCTGTGGCACTTCCATGCGAGAAAAGATGGAGGGATCCTGCCCTTGGTTTGTTCTATGAAGAGGAAGGGATAGAAAAATGCTGATTCTACAGCTCGTGTAACAAGATGCAGTCATCATTTTTTTCGTAATATCATTACATCCACATATTCCGGTATCCATTATTGGGGATTTTAAAACAAAAATATGGACCGTTGCTTTTCCTTTTTTTTTTTTTTTAAATCAAACTAACTTCAGAAAACACAAGTTTAGAACAGTTTCCTTGCAGTCATACAAACACCGAGGTGATCCAAGGGACCTGCCCAGGGTGTTTCTATGAAGAATTAGGAATTATTAGGAATTTTAGTAATGAATGCATTTTAATTGTTGTATTTCCTTGTTTTCTTTTCATATAAGAAAAGCCTGTTCCAAAAAGACATGTATTGTGTAGCAAGAGTTACCAATTCCTCCCAAGAGATACATATATAACTTCCATGACACTTTTGCTCAGTTTATAGGTCAACTGCTTATTCCTTAATGAAAGAAGAAAAAATGTTTTTGTTATGACACAGGTGCTGAAATCTTAGAAACAGCTCCAGACTAATGTGAAACCCCTGTAAATCATGGTTCCTTCACAAGGCAACCAATGGGAAAGATTTCCCCAGGCTACTCTTATTTTGCTAAGAGTGTCATCTCGTGGAATTCTTGGAACACTCTTCAGCTCAGATTGGCAGCTAAAGAGGGGGATTAGTTTTCCTCCTCGTGGAGTAATCCATTAGAGCTGAGGATGATTGCTTTCAGGAAAGCAGTTGGTCAACAAACAAAAGAAAATGTGCTTTTCTGACATACACCACCAATGAGACAACCGTTCCTTTGTCTGCTCTACAGTGGTATTTTCTAATGACAAGGCATTGTGGGGGATTTTCAGTTTATTTTGTTACTGATGTTTTTCTTACACCTGGAGCAGCTGCACAAACTTTGCTATCAAGTTGTTATGATCTTAAATGAAAAGACACTCACCACCCAGAGGACTGCACAGGCTTCATTACACCCTATAGGTTTGAATCCCCCACCAACCAGCCTCTGGGGTGCTGTGGTGCTGATGGTGATAGCCTTGATGCTACAGTACGAAAATGTTTCTTCAGATGCCCTCACTCAATTAAGCTTTCTGTGATACCCAATTTAGGCCATGGTACTGTCAAATCAACAGCAGCCATAATCAGAAATGACAATTCTGAGAATTGAATTTACTTCCTGCAACCAACGCTGTACTGCATGGCCCTATGCCAAAAAGAAGTTTAATTTCTCTTTAATTACTAAAGTAATTCATGCTTTAAGGCATTCTTTTGAAGTAGCATGCCAAGAAAATATGGGTTAGATGATTTAATTATATTATGTAGTACAGCAGACAAGGACAAAGTTTTCAAAGTACAGTTTGGCATAAGTCACTGTACAGTGGTTTTAAATTTAATCTTGTGTCACTCAGCCTACAAGCTTTTATAGGAGATGTTTGAACTAAATATAAAAGGCTATAAAGGCCACTAGCTGGAGATCTGAAAATACTGTTCTGCTTTATTTGCTTTGTTTCATGAGCCTTCACTCTAGGCAGATAACTTCTGGCACAAGAGTACCTGGCTTGCAGAAGTGTCTTTTATAACATATTGAAGCAGAAATAGACATTTCTGATTGTTCACAAAATCTGAAGTGAGATGATTTCCTCCATAACACATGAATAGGCCAAAATGAGCAACTTTTTGAAAATAGCAATCAGCTCTTTGTCCACCTCATAACACTAGGACTCACCCAGATGGAAGAGTTCTATCAAATAAATCAACAGCACTACTTAATTTAAGAGCAATTAATTCCCAGTGAAGTCAGAGCATCTGGACGTAAGCCATACCTCTAAGAGATTGTGTTTTTCTAAGTTGTTCCTTCCAGATATCAAGTCACCCCAGCTTACAAATGAATTACTGCAGAAAAAGGTACCACCATAGACATTATAGAAGCATGAGTTTACCAGTATGTGAATATGCGCCTTCACTGTATGAGGTCCAGTTTTCCAAAGTGGGTTCTTGTATGTTTATTTATATGGGGAGGGGCTCCTTACTGCCTCTGAACTGGAGGAAATTAAGAGCTTCCCAAAATTAGGAATATTACATGTAAACAGAAAACACAAGTCATACATCTGAAATGAACTAAAAAACTATTACCACAGCTACTTATGCATGGTGAGAATAGCCATGTGCACAATGGCAGAACACCCAGTCAACCATCCAGAGAAAAGTACTATTTTCCAAATAAAGTTAAACTGTCAAAACATCAATAAAGATAGAGAAAAAATGAGTAAACATTATAAATAGCTTCATAAGCACACATGTTTGTCTCTTTCAGTAGCTGGTAGTTTAGTGATACTTCACCTATTTGTCCATACATTCTGTGGGAGATGGGTACTGAATGCTCAACAGTATGCATCGTTGAACTTAATTAATAAGGGTGTTCTCTTAAGTTTCACATTTAGCAAAGATTTAGTAGCAGAATATTACAATGTACTTTTATGTTGGTGTGATAGCATGAGTGATAAGTCTTCATTTATTTGTTTGCTAGTAGATTAAATAATATCATTAATAAAAAAATGAAACTGTCAAAATAAATATAGAATGTGTATTGTGATGCATGGTTCTTGCAGGAAGTGGGCAGGAGTTGCTCTTTGCATTCCTTTCCTACTTTGCAAAATGAAAGACATTTTTATTCATTGTTATTTAAAAGAAAATACTCTATTGCAAGAATGCCTTGAGTTACAATTCATAATACATTATTTTTGCATGGACTCGTTAAATATTTTAGGGAAGACGAACTGGTTGGTCTTTCTCCATTGGAATATGACAGTACTTGACAGAATGAAAAGGCTTAGAAACCATGCAAAGCACAACTTCATTACGGTACAGAGGCAAATAACTAGCATTTATCGGGGGAAAAAAATCTGCAGCTAACTTAGTAGGGATGAAATGCCAAGGATAGCCTTTCAGTTCTTACACTTCAAGGGCCTAAATACAGCAGCAAAGGACAAAGCAGATTTCTGTCTCACCACCTCTACAACTAAACAACAACTAAATCCCTGAAGAGAAAAGTTGGAATTTCATCTGAACAGTTTGGCATTCAGACTCATTGAGCTTTTCTTTAGCTGAACTGCTGATTTGTTAAAATGAGAAGATGTGCAGTTGGCAATATTATCTTTTATTAGTCCAGCTTGTACAACTGGAACTGGAAGGATAGCTTTGGGGTGCACAAATCTTTCTGTTATTAAAACTCTCTTCTAAAGATGCATCTGAGAACTCATAATCAAGCAGATACTAGAAATTCCGGATTCATTAGTGGTTTTAGGGCACACTTCCTTTCTTCCATTTTTTCCTCCAGCTCTCTCCAAAGACCTCTGTGCGTTCCCTAGGCAATAAATTACCTGTTCTTCAACTATCTTAAGAGATAACACTTCTCAGTACCCCTCCTGTCAACTTCTGAGGCTCAAATACATTTTCCCTCATTTCTAATTAAATTCAGTATAATCAAAATCACAGGCACTGTTCCTAACTTGCATGTAACTTCAAGGATTGCTCTTTCAGAGCTGAAGGAAGGCTTCCATACCCACAAGTTTACCTAGACTACCAACTTCTCCAACTGAAAAAAATAAAAATAAAAAATTGCCTGAATTCATAAAACCACTCTTCAGTAAATCTTTAACTTATGTTATCCCAGCTGAATCATAATTCTATTTTGAAAGTAGAGCTAAGTACAATTAATAGCAAATGATGGCATAAGAAACTCCCTTGCTGAAATGACTTTGAATGTCCTGGGAAGTGCAGTGGGAAGGAAAGTAAAGTGCCCTTGTGCAACATTGCTTGTGGAGCAGGCCTATGAACAGAACCCTTGCAGAGTCTCGTGACTTACCAAGCACTACAGGTAGTCTGCTACCTGCTCATGTGCCCAGGGACTCTTTGCCAAATTCCAAATCCCTGTGGCACAGAGAGGCATAGATCTGGGAAGTTCAGAGGTAGGAAGTGGATGTTCACAGACTGACACACTCTTCAACTAGTCCTCCTAATCATACACCCCAAGTCTTCATTTATCACCAAGGTTTCAGTAGGTACAAGGCATGACTCCATTTATTGGATCCAAACAAATTCCTAGCCACTACTCACATCCACGGTGCTGCCTCTGTTTCTCTTCTGCTCCATATCAAATCTTCAGTCCCATAGAGATTGTTTGCTTGTCATTTTTAGGCTGACAAGTAGGCTAAACAGAAGGCCACATGAACTTGCACATGCCTGTGAGAAACTTCATGTCTTCAGCTTGGTGGCTGATGGAAAGATTTGCCTTTCTCACTTTCTTTTGCATTTTGTTTAGGACACCACTGTATTTCCTGCATGAGCACACTGGAGATTTTACATGTTTGGATTATTTGCTTGGTAATCCTGAGAAATCTCTTAGACCAGGGAAGGCCAAAGCCTGCAGTCAAACCATTGTTTGTTTTCTGCAAAGAGCTTCCCTCATTTATAAATTTCTGTTAGTACAGCAGGAATTATTCATATAACATTGAGTCTTGTATCCTCAATATGTCATTATGACAACAAACCATTAATTTTAGTTAGTTAATGAGTTAACAATGTAAATCACATGCTCTTGAAGGCTTATGGAAGATGAGCTAATTTCAAGCAGCTGAACTTCCAGCCTTATTAATTTTTCAAGTACTGTTAAACAAAAAGTTTTTCAGCAATAGCTTCAAATTAAGTCAGTGAATGTTATGTACCTATACAAGATTAACAAGCACTTCGTTTTTGTAACAAGGCCCAACAGAGGTTAAGTAAAATATTTCATGTTTTCATTGCTGCAACATCAGTCAGATTGTTAATGGAAATCTTACTATGTCACAACATGATGCCAAAATTAAGTGGATAAGAAAATAACAATATTTCATAGCAGCTGAGTACTGCCAAAAAAAAAAAAGTTCATATGGGATTGTTTTCCAGCAACACACAGACATGCTTAAAAAGAAGACCTCAGGGAAGGACACTGCAAAAGAGGGTTTGGGGATTAAAACAGGATTCTGCAGTAATCACAAGCAAAAAAATGTCTCAGTTGCAAATATAGCAAACTCCAAAACACAGCATGGTTTGTAAAGAGAGTTACTGTGTGCAAACCATGATTCCACACCATTTGGACCTGGTGTGGAGTATCATGGGGAGAACAAAAACCAGTAATTAGAGATTCAGAAAATATTCCTCTGGGGAAAGACTGAATTAACTTCTAGAGAATAAAAACTAAGAAAAAACACTGATAGTTTTGTGTTTATGTTTTTTGTTTGTTTGGTTGGTTGGTTGGTTGGTTTAGCTTGGTTTGGTTTGGTTGGGTTTGGTTTGATTTGGAGTGTTTTCAGGTTTTTTTCTGTGTGTTTGTATGCGTGTTTTTGAGTTAGAAGAAAAGAAGTAAACTTTATATTCATGGTTAAAAGGACAAGAAGTCTAAGCTACAGTGTCTTAGTTTCAGCTGAGATGGAATTGTTTCCTCCAGAGTGCCTGGTATGATGCTGTGTTTTGGTTCTAGGAGAAAAACAGTGTAGATAACACACCACTGTTTATAGTTGCTGCTAAGCAGCATTGCACAGAGCCAAGGCCATTTGCAGCAAAGGGCCCAAAGAGCTGGGAGGGAGCAGAATAAGAACAGCTGACTCAAACTGGCCAAAGGGATATTCTGCACCATGTGACATCAAGCGGAAGGAGTTTTGAGGAGGGTGGGAGTTCATTTCTTCTTCCACTGCTCAGAGGGCTAGCTGAGCATCAGTCAGGGGGTGGTGAGCAATTGCTTGTGCATCACTTGTTTTATAAATTCATATATATATGCATGTCAGCAGTTAAACATCCAGTTGAGCACCGGCAGTCGAGGTGCTAGAAGGAGCTGCGTTTCAGTTCCGATTACTTCGGAAGCAGCTCAAACCCCCTCATACGCGGCTAAGATCTCCTTCTCAGTTGGAGTGTAGCGCTCCTCAGACCCCTTGTAGACTCGACTCCAGAATCCCAGGGGTCAGCCTCGGGTCTCTCCTGAGGCTCTTTGCCACAAATTCCAAGTGGGACCTTTCTCTCCAGCAGCATTGTAGAGGATGTTCTTTACATCCTGTCCTGTCCGTACTGGCCCCAGGGCCATGGCATGGGCTATCTCCTGTTTAATCTGCTCAAAAGCCTGCTGCTGTTGAGGACCCCACGTAAAGTGATTCTTCTTCCGCGTCACCTGATAAAGGGGGCTCACAATGAGGCTATAGTTTGGAACGTGCATTCTCCAAAAGCCCACTACGCCCAGAAAAGATTGTGTCTCTTTCTTATTAGTGGGTGGAGACATGGCAGTGATTTTGTTGACCACATCCATTGGGATGTGATGATGCCCATCTTGCCACTTTACTCCTAGGAACTGAATTTCCTGTGCAGGCCCTTTCACTTTGTTTCACTTAATAGTGAAACCAGCTCGCAGAAGGATCTAGATTATTTGCTCTCCTTTCTCGAAAAATTCCTTTGCTGTATCACCCCACACAACAATGTCATCAATGTACTGTAGGTGCTCAGGAGCACTGCCTTGTTCCAGTGCAGTTTGGATCAGCCCATGGCAAATGGTTGGGCTGTGTTTCCACCCCTGGGGCAAACAGTTCCAGGTATACTGAACGCCCCTCCAGGTGAAAGCAAACTGTGGCCTGCATTCTGTGGCCAACGGAATGGAAAAGAAGGCATTAGCAATGTCAGTGGTGGCATACCACTTGGCTGCTTTTGACTCCAATTCATGCTGGAGTTCTAGCATGTCTGTCACAGCAGCACTCAGTGGGGGTGTGACTTCATTCAGGCCACGGTAGTCTACCATCAGCCTCCATTCTCCACTGGCTTTATGCACTGGCCATATGGGGCTGTTAGAAGGTGAGTGAGTTTTGCTGATCGCTCCCTGGCTCTCTAGTTGATGAACCAACTTATGAATGGGGAGCAAGGAATCCCTGTTGGTGTGGTACTGCCGTCTGTGCACCGTTTTTGTGGCAATCGGTACTTGTTGCTCTTTTACTTGTAGCAACCCCACGACAGATGGACCTTCTGACAGGCCAGGCAAAACAGACAGCTGCTTAATGTTGTCTGTGTCTTCAGCAGCTATTCCAAAGACCCACCGATACCTTTTGGGATCCTTGAAATGTCCCCTTCTGAGGTAATCAATGCCAAGTATACATGGAGCCCCTGGGCCAGTCACAATAGGATGCTTTTGCCAGTCTTTACCAGTGAGGCTTATTTTGGCTACCAACACAGTCAGCTCTTGGGAACCCCTAGTCATCCCAGAAATATAAATTGATTCTGTCCCTTCGTGACTCAAGGGCATTAGAGTGCACTGTGCACCAGTGTCCACCAGTGCCTCATGTTGCTGTGGTTCTGATGTGCCAGGCCATTGAACCCACACAGTCCAACACACTCTATTGTCCCTTTCCCCAGCCTGGCTGGGCGCAGGGCCCCTCTACTTGTTACCTCCATTTTTCTGCTGATCAGGATCCTTACAGCTTTTGCCGCGTCCCGCAGCAACTGGAGCAGAGGATTTCGCCTTGGTGGTTGATCTGGCTTGTAGTTCTTTTACCTGTGCTTGTAGTGCAGGAGTGGATTTTTTGTGCCACTTCTTCATGTCTTCTCCATGGTCACATAGGTAACGCCACAAGGCAATGCGCGACATAGTCTTACTGTTGTCACTTGCTCAAGCAGGAGGACGTCTTCTTCTTCTAATAGCTGAGACGTTGGATGATGCAAGTTGGGAGGAAAACAAATTGCTCAGCCCCTCCCATAGGGTGTTTTGATAATCCTGATTGTCATCAGGTTTATCATCATGAGGTACAGAAGTCAGTTCCTCCATCGTATCTTCTTGATTACTTACAATTCTATCCAGTCTTTCAGTTACCTTTACAATGGCTGAAGCATAAACTTGCAGGGGGGTTAAATGTGGCTCAAAGTCATGGAGCCTAGAAATCAGTTCACCCATAGGGGGTCTTCTTTCACCTTTGCCATACATGGCTGCTAATGTACCAGCATACGCTACATCTCTGGTGTACACCTGACTCTCTCAGGATCATGCTCTTGGTTTAGATCATCAGGAATGAACATGGGGTCATGTAACATTTCCACCACAGCGTATTCTCTCAAATACTGGATGCCTTTTTCCATAGTAGTCCATTTCTTTGCCTCAGGCATCAGATCGTTTTTGAAGGGGTATTCTTCCTTTACAGCTAATAGCATCCGCTTCCAAAGGGTGAAGGACTCATCCTGGCATCTACTAATACCTCTGTCAACGGCTGAGTCTCTGGCAATACTTCCCAGCTGGTGGGCTTCTGTACTGTCTAGCTGTCCACTGTTGGCCCCATTGTCCCAGCATCGAAGTAACCAGGTGACAATGCGTTCATCTGGGCAGAGTGAAAAGTCTTTTCTCAAAACTCGAATTTCAGTCATTTTCAGAGGTCAAGTAATAAGGGTTTCAATCTCTCTCTTACCTCCTACTCTTTCAGTTGTTGTTGCCCTGCTGGGCATTGGTGACCGGGATCTTGTTGAGGGCCCCTCCCCTGGACTTAGGGGTGGCTCCCCTGGACTTTCTTCCTTTGCTTTCTCCTGTTCCGAAGGAAGTGTGTGTTCATGAGTGGTGTTCCCCAGGGGTCGGTGCTGGGGGCTGTCCTCTTCAATATCTTTACTGATGACCTGGATGAGGGCATTGAGAGCACCCTCAGTAAGTTTGCAGGCGACACCAAGCTGGCAGGAAGTGTTGATCTGCCTGGGGGTAGAGAGCCCCTGCAGAGAGATCTGGACAGGCTGGATCTCTGGGCTGAAGCCAACAGGATGAGATTCAACAAGACCAAGTGCCGGGTCCTGCACTTTGGCTGCAACAACTCCAGGCAACGCTACAGGCTTGGGGCAGAGTGGCTGGATGGTGGTGTAGAGGAAACAGACCTGGGGGTATTGGTCGATGCTCGGCTGAGCATGAGCCAGCAGTGTGCCCAGGTGGCCAAGAAGGCCAATGGCATCCTGGCTTGTATCAGAAATAGTGTTGCCAGTAGGAGTAGGGAAGTCCCTCTGTACTCAGCCCTGGTGAGGCCCCACCTTGAGTACTGTGTCCAGTTTTGGGCCCCTCACTGCAAGAAAGACATTGAGGCCCTGGAGTGTGTGCAGAGGAGGGCGATGAAGCTGGTGAGGGGTCTGGAGCACAGGCCTACTGAGGAGCGGCTGAGGGAGCTGGGATTGTTCAGTCTGGAGAAGAGGAGGCTCAGAGGTGTCCTTATCACTCTCTATAACTACCTGAAGGGAGATTGTAGTGAGCTGGGGGTCAGCCTCTTCTCTCTTGTAACTAGTGACAGGACGAGGGGGAATAGCCTCAAGTTGTGCCAGGGGAGATTTAGGCTGGACATTAGGAAATACTACTTTTCTGAAAGAGTGGTCAGGTGCTGGAACGGGCTGCCCAGGGAGGTGGTTGAGTCACCGTCCCTGGAGGTGTTCAAGAAACATTTAGATATAGTGATGAGAGACATGGTTTAGTGGGGTTATTGG
This sequence comes from Numida meleagris, assembly GCF_002078875.1. NCBI lineage: Eukaryota > Metazoa > Chordata > Aves > Galliformes > Numididae > Numida > Numida meleagris. The sequence continues at coordinate 42,469,823 of NC_034438.1, read as the reverse complement.
TGGTAGGTGGATGGTTGGACTGGATGATCTTGTAGGTCTTTTCCAACCTAGCTAATTCTATGATTCTATGATTCTAAGTGACATCCTTTTCACCTTCCGTCCTCTTACAGGGGCAACTGACATCAATTGTGATGCCTTCTGTGATTGATCAAGTTGGTCATTTTCCATGCTCTGTCTCTCAAGCTCGGCTCAGACCAGCTTTTCTCTTAGGAGGGTGTCATGTTCAGATCAGATGGCATGAAAGTTGGATTGGAGGGTGTCTCGCTTGTTTCAGAGGGCGTCCTGTTCAGATTGGAGACTGTCTCGTTCGGATTCGAGAGTGTTAAGCTTGGATTGTAAAGTGTCCTGCTCATTTTGAAGAGTATCTCGCTCATTTCAGAGTGTGTCCCACTCATTTTGGAGGGTGTCCCATTCAGATTGGAGAGTGTCTCGTTTGGATTGAAGACTGTCTCATTCAGTTTGGAGACTGTCAAGCTTGGATTGGAAGGCGTCTCACTCAGATTGGAGATTCTCTCTCTTCGCTCGGACCCGCTCCTGGAAACTCTGCGTATCAGCTTGGAGACTCTCTCGCTCATTCAGCACTTTCTGTTGGAGACTCTCCCTTTCAGCTTGGAAACACTCTCTTTCAGTTTGGAAACTCTCTCAATTTCAAACTCTCTCTCCGTCTCCAAGATAGTATTGAATAAGGCCCAACAAGCATGAGCTAGGCCCTGAATAATTTGTGCCTCCTCAGATTTGCCAGAGCTGCCACATCCCTGTCTCCAATATCTGCTTAGGCTCTCAGGATCTTCCAGGTGTTCAGGAGTAAAGTTCCATGACACCAGAGATGCCCGTCTCTTTAAAGTCTCTCCCAGGTCTCTCCACACTCCCTGACACTCAGTATCCTCTGGCTTTGGAGAAGGCTTCCTCCGAATATAGATACTGAGTGGAATGATGAATAGTACATTCAGGGAGATTGACAATGTGGTCAGATGAGCATTCAAAAAACACGCCAAGGATTCAAGGGAGAGACTGGAGGCCTGCTTAAAAATCAGAAGTTCTGTAAAATTAGCAGCTCCCTCTGGAAGCAGGTTTAAAAGGGAAATCAAAATCATTTTTTTTTCTCTTTACAAAAGCAAGCCAGCGGCAGCCAAAAAAGTTTACAAAAAGTTTACAAAATATCCCAGAGTATTGGCAGCCTGCCTGGACTTTTCAAGGTCACATTAACAGTAACAGCACCTGCAGTATTGATAATGAAGCTCTCCGAGAGCAGAGAGAGATTCGTTCCAAAAGCTAAAAAGCAGCCTTTGCCTGCATTCTCCACCAAGAATGTCAACGGTTTACAGGCAGGTTCAGCCTGGTTCCGTGACGAGTGGGGCAGAAGGACCCACAGACCCACGCCCCAGGAAAGGGAAAAGGGAAAAAGGGTAGGGAGATGGGCCCAAGAACAAAGCAGCAGCAACGATCTGAGGAGAAACAAACTAATTTACTTAATAAGATATCAGAATGCAAAATAACACAATATAGTGCAATATAATTACAATTTAAGCTAATAAATCCAATAAAAATGAGAGAGAGTGTCCAAAATTAAGGTAGGCCTTACTCTAATACCGATGGTGAGACGGCTGGGGAGAGAGATGCTGCCAGGACGGGAGACGGGATGAGAAGAGAAGAAGGTCTCGTGATCTGCAAGTTTTTATCTTTCCCTCTGACCGGAAAAAATGGTAACAGTGAAGCAAAGTCCTCTGGGGAATGTAGTAGTTCTTCTCTTCTGAGAACCAGGTACATACACTACATGATGTTATGATGTAGAATACCAATAACCAAAAATCATAAAACCATGACAATGCATATAGTCATAACTATAATCATTTTTCTTTTCTCTGTCTTAGAAAATAGTACTATCTCAGCCCACGAATTCTACTTTATTTTTTCCATTTCTCTCCCCCATGACACTGGGAAGAGGGGGGGTGAACAAATGACTGTGTGGTGCTCAGCTACCTGCTGGATTAAACCACAACATACAGATACTAGGGATGGAACTTTCCAACAGTCAGAACTGTTTTCCATATGATTTGGGCAAGAAGATTGTGGAAAGAGATTCTACTGTCTTCCAGGAATGCCGTATGAAACAATGTCTTTGGGAAAGATGATGGGCCAGATGACCTAGCTGGCCCCAAGACCTTTAGTGGGTTTCTCTGAAGATCCTTTTTTCTCTTTGAACATCTCTTCCTTAAATCACCAACTGTGATTTAAGATGCTCATGGTACCAAAGCACTACCAGATTTATATCCACAACTGTGTTTTCTCTGTATAATGAATGAAAGAAAAGCAGTCAATATCTTCTTCTTCCACCTATCTTCTCTCATTTTTCTGCTTCAGAGGTGAACTCAAGGCTGAAAACCATGGAACATTAACAGTGCCAGGTGATGAGGACTCCATGCTCATTTTCTTGAAAGTGAAAGTACTGAAGTAATAAAGGACTCTGCTAATTAAAGAAAAAAAAGTTGGTAACATCCTTCATTATAGCGTCAAATCAGTAGGTGCTTGATACCAGATTCAGTCATTCAGGAATGACATTGCCCTGACCATAGCAAAGCTAGGAGACAGCTCTCGTATTCTCAGATAGGTGTCTGCCTTAACTATGTCCTCTTTGGAGGTGTGACACAGTCACTGACACCATGGCATTGTCACATGTTCAAAGTGGTTTTTTGGGGGGCACTACCAACTACAGTAACTACCGTAGTTAACAACCAAGTTTAAGGCTTGAAGGAAAATATAGGACTGAGTTGAAATTCAGTCTCTATTAATATTGGAATAACAGAGACTAAAAAAGGACAAAATTCCTTACCGCTTACAAAGAAGATGTCTGATTTTAAGCAGCAAAGCCTTAGGAAAGTCAGTTTTGGCATTTCACTTCTTCCTTCCTTTCCCCTGTGAATCACTGAGATCCAAACAGAGTGAACTTCCAGATCATTGTTCGTAATTACCAGTAGACCAAATGCTGCAGGGTTACCTGCTTGTGTTGGGCAGCTGTGTGAGAGACCTTTGGAAACCACCTACCAGAAGCCTCTGAGATTTCAGATTGGAGTAACCCCCTTCTTACAGTCTGTCTCTAAATAGGAACTCACATATCTGCCTCCACTTACTCAGGCAACATGATGGTTATGAATTTTGTTCTAAATCATTTTCAAAGATTATTGTCAATGAATTATAATCATTGCTCTTGTTAAAAGTATAGGTTGTATAGTAAATGGATCCGTATACAGATGCAAATGGGTATTTGCCATTTAGTAATAATGCTGCATGTAAACAGTAACTTAATGAAGACAAAATATCAAACTATTTTCTAGGTAAGACAATAATTAAAAACAGGATGTGAAGCAAAGTCTAGCCTGACCAACATACTGCCTCCATCAGGTCTGAGGAGGAAGTGGTGTCAACGGTTTACAGGCAGGTTCGGCCCAGTTCCGTGACTAATGGGACAGGGGACCCACGGACCCATACCCTGGGAAAGGGAAAAGGGGAAAAGGGTAGGGATATGGGCCTAAAAACAAAACAGCGGCAACTATCTGAGGAGAAACAAACTAATTTACTAAATAAGATATCGGAATGCAAAATAACACACTGTAATACAATATAATTGGTATTGAAGCTAATAAATCAAACAAAATGAGAGAGAGTGTCCAGAAATCCAAAAGGTCTTACTCTAATGCTGGTAGTGAGATGGCTAGGGAGGGAGACACTGCCAGGACGAGTAGACAGGAAGAGAAGGGACGTCTCGTGATATGCGAACAGTTTTTATCTTTCCCTGTGAATGGAAAACGGTAGCAGAACAGCGAACAGTCCTCTGGGATATGTAGTTCCTCTTCTCTTCTGAGAACCAGGTACCCGGAACTATCCATGAACCACTAAACTGGAGCATTAACTCTTTAACTCCCAGTGCACTACATGATGTAATGATGTGGAATACCAATAACCAAAAATCATAAAACCATGACAGGTGTTAAGGGAAATAGCACAGAAAACGGGATGAATATCAATTAATTCTTTCCATCTTTAATCTTCCAATTATATATAACCTGATGTAGACACAGATTTTCATGAATAGCTGCATTAGAGAATAAAGAAATGGACAGTGTGACCTGTGGTTTCCTCTGACAAACAGGATGACACCTAACCAAGTTTATGCTCTCATTTCCTTTCCATCACGGAGCTAGGCTACTCACATTGGGTTAAGGTACATTCTCAGAACACACTATGAATTGCACTGCCGTGGAGTGCAGAAGCATTGTCTTTGCTGGGTAGAAGAGAAAGAATGCAGCAACTGTGCTGACAAATGAGTGTTACCACAGATTTGCTTTTGTTATATGCAGAATCATAGAATCATTAAGTTTGGAAGACATCAAAGGTCATCTAGTCCATCTGCCAAGACATCAAAGGTCATCTAGTCCATCTAGCAAAACCCATCAGCACCATGCCCACTAACCATGTCCCTCAGTGTCACATCCACATGGTTCTTGAACACCTCCAGGAATGTTGATTCCACCACCTCCCTGGGCAGCCCATTCCAATGCCTCACCACTCTTTCTGAGAAGAAATTTTTCCTGACATCCAACCTGAACCACCCCTGAAACAACTTGAAACCATTCCCTCTAGTCCTATCACTGTCATCTGAGGGAAGAGGCCTACCCCTGCCTCACTACAATCTCTTGTCAGGTGGTTGTTCAGAGTGATAAAGTCTCCCCTGAGCCTCCTCTTCTCCAGATTGAACAATCCCAGTTCCCTCAGCTGCTCCCCATAAGACATGTGCCCCAGACCCTTCCCAGCTTTGTTGCCCTTCTCTGGACACATTCCAGGGCCTCAATGTTCTTCTTGTAGTGAGGGGTCTAAAACTGAACACAGCTTTTGAGGTGAAGACTTACTAGTGCCATGTGTCAACTCATACCCCTAGATCCCTTTCCTCCACTCAGCTTCCATATCTTATGCCTTATTTTATACATATTATTCTATTAGCAAATTCCTCTAACAGAAAATAATGTGCACCTTAGGGTTACATGTTTGCTCTCTGAATGTGAAAACTGTATAGAAAAAAATTGTGAGGAAATAAGTCATGTTCAGATTGCATCACACAGCCAAACTGTAGCCGCATCTCTGCATAAAAACAGACTATACAAAAAAAATGTTCAGATTGCATCACACAGCCAAACTGTAGCTGTATCTCTGTCTGCATAAGAATAAGAAGGATATTTTGCCTTAAAACTTATATTGTTTTTACATGACAGAGGGGCCTACATTGGAAGAGCATGAGAAATGACATTTTATAGGATTTTTAAAGAGTGCATGAAAAACATACATCACTTTTTATAGCCTTGCTGATCAATCACGGAGTCAGATTGCTTAAGTAAAAGACAGCAGGGTTCCCCAACCCTCCTGCGTAGATGTCATGGCTGTAATCATTCAGTCTGTCCTCCCACTCAATGCATTCAATCTTGACAATTTTTCCAGAGAAACTCATAATAACTCCTGACAATGAGTTCCAGCACTTTCTGACTGCATGTTGGGAGCAGGACTCAGCTGTGCCATGCAGGCATAGCCCTATTCACTGATCCTGTGGGAGATGGAAAGGCAGTTCAGCCTCGTGGGGAACCAGCAGTTAACTTATGAGGGAGGAGAAGTGAGGTAAAGGAATATCATATATGAGCATGCAGTTTTAGAAAGAGGTGTGTTGTATGGACAAAGAGTGGAAAGTGATAAGAGAAGTAGGATGTTAGTGTGAGTTAGGAAGAAACAGAGAAAATAACCTGAGAAATATGTTACAATTGTCCTTGCTTGTTAAACTTGTTTTTGGTTGGCAAGCTATTTAAAATAAAATGATACGGGGATGTCGGCTGACAGCCGGCTTGAACATGAGCTAGCAGAGTGCCTGGGTGACAAAGCAGTCCAATGGCATCCTGGCTTGTATCAGAAACAGTGTTACCAGAAGGAGCAGGACGGTGATCTTCCCCCTGTACTCAGCACTGGTGAGGCTTCACCTCAAGAGCTGTGTTCGGTTTTGGACCCCTCACTACAAGAAGAACACTGAGGCCCTGGAATGTGTCCAGAGAAAGGCAACAAAGCTGGGAAGGATCTGGGGCACATGTCTTATGGGGAGCAGCTGAGGGAACTGGGATTGTTCAGTCTGGAGAAGAGGAGGCTCAGGGGAGACTTTATCACTCTGAACAACCACCTGACAAGAGATTGTAGCAAGGTGGGGGTCGGCCTCTTCTTGCAGGTAAAAGTGATAGGACTAGAGGGAATGGCCTCAAGTTGTTCTGGAGGAGGTTCAGGTTGGATGTCAGGAAAAATTTCTTCTCAGAAAGAGTGGTGAGGCATTGGAATGGGCTGCCCAGGGAGGTGGTGGAGTCACCATCCCTGGAGGTGTTCAAGAACTATGTGGATGTGACACTGAGGGACATGGTTAGTGGGCATGGTGCTGATGGGTTGCTAGTTGGACTAGATGATCTTAGTGGCATGTTCCAACCTCAACAGTTCTATTATTCTGTGAGAAGGGGGAGGGAAGAAAAAAATACACCGAAGAAAACAAGAGAAGGGCATCACTGAATCCAATAATCACTTACATTTTCTAAATGTATCACAAAAGTGTCTGGGCAACTCGGGCACAAAACCACAGCAATATGAAATACATTTTATTCTCAAAATGCTTTGTAGATACAGTAAATCTGGCAGCAGATCAGGTGTGACTAGATGGAAAGAAAGGATCTCCCTTGAGCAGTCCGGGCTGTGCCCTGTAACATCCTTTGCTCCTCACTCATGGCATGTGCTAACCCAGGAGCAACACTTGAGATTACTTCTCCCAAGTCCTGTAACAACAGTCAGCCGCCACAGGATCCTGAGACACTGGTAGTAAATGTCTGTAGTGTTATTATCCTGCTGGTAACTATTCCAGGAAACTTTTTTTTTTAAAGAAGAACATAACTGTGCTTTGTCCTAGTAGCAGTAGAGTTCAGGTTTTACTCACTGGAGCAAACACTCTTACTTCACATCATCACCTGAAAACCAACTTTCTGGTGACCTCCAGCACAACAGAGTAGGATGTGCACAAACCTTTGGGAACAAACACATCAAAGCAGGCGCAGTGCAGGACGATAGGCAGACAGACACACTCAATCTCTGTATCTCTGGCAGTTCTCTGTGCAGGGGGCACCTTCCGTGCTCCCATAGCCTGAGGCGGGAGAGGCAGTGGAGGTGGGGACCGGGCCGTGCCAGGCCGGTGCGCGGGGCTGCCACTTCCTTCGCTTTTTTCGAAGTTTATTGTAAAGAAGTAAAGTTTAAGGGCTCGTCACGTGACCCTGACAGGTCCTGCCTATTGAGAGCCAGACCACCCACATGGAGGATGATGGAGCTGCTTAATAGGAACAGGCGTGTAATTGTGCGTGTTTCCAGCACTGCGCGGAACGCAGGCAGCTTGCAAGTTCCACACTGCCAGGTCCTCCGGGGTGAAAAAAAGGGAGAAGGAGGAAGAGGAGGAGGGGGAAAAGAAGAGAGAGAAGTAAAGAGAAGGAAGGAAGGAAGGAAGGAAGGAAGGAAGGAAGGAAGGAAGGAAGGAAGG
>NC_034438.1:42457254-42462212 GCF_002078875.1 Numida meleagris | reverse complement strand
AGGAAGGAAGGAAGGAAGGAAGGAAGGAAGGAAGGAAGGAAGGAAGGAAGGAAGGAAGGAAGGAAGGAAGGAGAGAGAAAATCCAATACAGTGACGAAGAACGAAGGAGACAGAGAAACAAGACAGTGAGAGAGAGAAGGAAATAAAAAGAGGAAAATAATAAAAGGGGGAAAAAAGGAAAAAATAAGAAAGAATTGGAAAAAAGAAATAGAAGTGTAAAAAGGAAATGAAATAAAAAGAAATAAAAGAGGGAAAAAGAAAACGGGAAAAGGATAAAAGGCAAAAAGAAGGAATAAGAGTGAAGAGGAGCAGAGGACGCGAACACTGATGCCCCGCCACAGCCGTCAGCAGCAGTGAATGAGGTCGCACCCGGTCCCACTAAGCGGCTCCCCGCCGGCTCCGGCAGCCATGGTAGGTGCCGCCGCGGGGCCGCGCAGGGGACCGGGCCGGGGGCCACGGCGGGGCGGTGCCGAGGTGCGCGGAGCCCGCCGCGACTGGGCCCGGGGCTGGGCGAGGGCGAGAGGAGCCTAGCGGGGCCGCGAGCTGCGGAGTTCGGTGCGGGGCCTGGCTGCGGTCGCGGCTCTCCCAGTGGGGATGCTCCGGGTTGTGTGCAAGGGAAATGCCGCTGGCGGGAGGTGGTCCTGCGAGGACTTCCCGCAGCCCCGCGGAAGTCTGAGAGCGGGCACTGGTGTGTGCATGCACCTCGGCACCTGCGTGATCCGGGACAGATGGACTGCAGTGCGGGGAGAGGGAAGGACGGGGTCCTAGGAAGCACTTTGGACTCGCGAGGGTGGAGCGCGGAGCCATGCCCCGTCCTCTGCAGTGCAGTGTCCGTGGGCAGGGGATGCTGACGGCAGCACGAGATGTACAAGAAAGGGGCGACCGTCGCTTCTCAGCAACATCAGTGAGGTGCGCTCGAGATACGAGTGGCATTCCCTGGAGAAGACCGGTGGAAAGGGGTGAGCTAAAATAGGCTGAATGTAGGTGATTATAGAGCCTTCAGCCTCTAGTTCCAGCGAAGCGCTGTGATGCCCGCGCCGTGTAACGCCAGCCCGTGCTGTTCTGGCAGCCTGCGGTGGGGCTGCGCTGTGTTACGGCTCCCCTAGACCGCCCGCCGGGACTGAGCAGGGGCAGCATGGGGATGGGGCGAGGGGCGGGGGAACGGGGCCAGCCCGAGGCCGCGGGGCGGAGTCAGGGCCGTGTCCCGAGCACTGCGGGGTCCGACGGCTCCGGGCAGACCGAGGGCCCCCGGCAGCGGCCGGAGAGGTGTGTCCTGGTCGGGGATCCTGGAGTCACTGCTGGGTGGGCCATGCACTGACGCTGTGGCAGGAAGGGAACTGGTACTGCTGAGAAGCGCTGGGGAGGGGATGGAGGAGGAGGAATCTTTGAAATCTGTGCGCTTTCAAGAGCCGGGAGATACAGAACTGGCAGCTGACTCGGAATTAAAATGTCTTGGGCTCCTCTGTTTCTGTCCGTTTCACACACGCGCGCGCACACACACACGCACTCACACACGTACACCTTTTATTTTCTCCTGCCGTTGCCACAGTGTATAAAGCCCTATTGAGACATGTAGGCGTGATGTGTAAACCGGATTAGCAGTATGAAAGAAAAGACACACAATGAGCCGGGATTGTTTTACTTCCTTTTCATTTCTCACGCCTATATCTGTAATAAATTTGTTGCTCCAGCAGTGGGTCAAAGAGATCGTGTTGCTCGGCTTTTTTTCTGCAGAATCGAATGGCAGAGATCATGGCAATGCGCACCCTGCCTCCTGCCAGGGCTCGGGCCGTGTCTCGGCACCGTGCAGTGCGGTCCGAAACTGACAAAAACTGCTCCGCGTAACTCTCCGCACGCACTGCAGCCCCGCATTCGGCAGGGCGCTGTGCCAGAGCCTGGGGCTGTTTTGAGGACAATTTTGGTTTACAAGACTCAGGTCCCGGGCAGAGCGGGACGGGCTTCAGGGACGCCTCCAGGCCTGGGGGCTTCTAATCCCCCATCCCAGCCCTCCCCCCCCCCCACCACTCCGAGGATGGAAGAGCGCAGAACACCGCAGCTGCGGGGGCAAAATGCCCATGGCTGTCCGCGGAGAATGCCCGCGCTGCTGGGCCGGTGCTACAGATCCCTCATTTGCTCCTTTGTGGCGGGCAGATCGGCTTTCCATTAAAGGAGATCAGGGGTAATTAGCCGCATTATTTTGACAAGTTGGCTCGAGCAGCGCCTTTCTTGCAGGGCTGGGGAGGGGAAGTGAGGCCGCTTCGCGCCGCCGGCTCCGTCCCCGCGCGGGGCCCTCCGGGCTACGGGCGGAGCGCGGGGCCGAGCAATACCCGGCTCCCGGTGGCAGAGCCGCCGCGGGGCGTGCACGGGAGACAGAAACTGCAGGGATGCCCGGTGAGCGCCTCGGGGTAGGGCCTCGTCCCGGCGTCGGTTTTTACTGAGGCAGCCAGATGCTGTGGCAGCACGGTGCTCCGGATGCTGTGTCCGCAGGCGGAGGGCACCCTGGCAAATGCGTTGAAATTAGATCAGCGTAACTCTGTTACCCGTTCCCAAGCTCTGTTGGGTTTGGTCTCATCCGGCTGTGGGGAGCACAGCGTGCAGGGCTGTGGCAGGCACGAAGGGGACAAAGCCCTAGCCACGAAGGTGCTGTGACCGAGCCCCGTGCTACTCAGCTCCGGCTGCCAGATACAAGAGCTCAGCCACTGCTGTCCAGGTCTTCGGCTCAGCGCAGGCACGAGGTGAGGACGCGCAGGATCCCCGCGGTTGTGAGGACACAGAGCTGTGGGCGCGAAGGGCAGCTGCCTCGTGCATCATAGATTTACCCTGGGACAGGGCTTGGGATCAGCGTTGTCGCGGGGAATGCAGCACGCCGGCATCAGCCATGAGGCAGCCACGGCCTTGACCACCCACGTGGAGACTCTTACACTGACACCTCTTCCTCAAGGAAAAAAAAAAAAAACGACACGCAGAATCAAGGCCAGTTAGATCCCTGCAGTAACTCACCTCTTGTGTATGCTTAAAAAAATAAAAATCCCTCCAGACCACAGGGAGCGAGGGGAGATTAGGACAGCGCCTGTTAAACTCGAGTCCCCAGGCCTTACTCTGGCGCTCGCGGTGCCCGGGGCTGCTGTGGGGCCGTAGCCCAAGACCCCGCACTGCCCCTCCTGCACTGCCCTTGGCCCTGCAGCGAGCGTTAGGGGCGGCCGCAGGGACCCAGGTGTGGTGTTGGCCTCCCGAGGGTGACAGTCCGCTGCTCCGGCCCCCAGGGGCTTCCTCCTTCTGCGTTTGTGTGCGCACACATGCAGTGTCGGAGAGCGGGCAGCAGCTCCCCCTGGCACAACCCCACACCAGATTCTCCTCTCGGGGATTTGGACACTGCGGGAAATGTGGGAAAAGCGGAGGGTGAGGAGGGCGAAGGGAAAGGCATCTCCTGCCGGCGGCCCCGCAGATGGGATCCCCACGCCCAAGTGCCCGAGGCGGCGCCCCACAGCCCCGGACCCGCCGCAGGAGGGGTGGGGGCGGCCGTAGTTCATGGATGATTCTCAATGAACAGAGACGGGGAGAAGCGGTGCCAAAAAAGTAAACAATCACGTATAGCTGGAGCAGCGCTAGGCGGGACCGGGCAAGCGACATTTCGTGCAGTTTTATACTAAAAACATCTTAAAAGTGGCTTTCCTCGGGTTTCAGTGAAAGACTGAGCCCTAAGCTGGAGTAGGTGGCTCCTGTGTGGCTCCAACTCCTGCAAGCCCTCAGTCCTCATTGTGTTTTCCTAGCCGGACGGAGCAGTTCTCTCGCAGGGAACAACGTCTCCTCTTTAGTTTAAAGAGAGAGGGAGGCAGAAGAATCTGGCACTTTCCACCGCAGCATCCACCACCGTCATTATTGCTCCGAGCCTGGGAATCCGGCGCGGACCTCCCAGCATTTGTTGCAGCTCGAGGCCAAGGTGCCTCTAAAAGGATTTTCTTTTAAGGGCTTTAGAAATCGTTTAATGCTGCTTTCACCCCGTTCCCCTCTCTTCTTTAAAAGAGAAAAACATATTTCTGTGTTGGTGGCAAGAAAGTTCTGTGCGTGCATTGGTCTGCAGCATCCTGGACTGGGGAAAAAGAAAAAACTTTCATGAAAAGAAAACGGAGAAGGGGAGAGGGGGGGGAAGGCATTCCTTAATGGAAGTATTGCATGCAAAGGAGGCTGGATCTCTTTAAGGCTCCCCCTGAAGCTGGAGATGCACACACAAGGGTTGCCTGCCTGGGTGGTCTCTCTACTTTGGTGAGCTGTTGCTAAGCAGCTAATAATAGTCATGTTTGCTGAGTAATTTCTGCCCTTCCCGAGCCAATCGCCTCGCAGAAACCCAAGCCATCTGACAGCCCCAGGGGCGGGCTCTCCGCTCTTTTTTTCTCCCTCTCCCTCGCTCGCTCTCTCTCCTCTCTTACTCCCCCCCCCCCACCCTTCCACCCCTCCTCCTCTTTATCCAAATGGAGAGAGTTCTTTTTTTCTTCTTCATCTCATCTCTAGAGCCGAGGGGCTGCAGCTCGCCGCTGCCGCGCACACGCCGGGGGAGAGCACCAGGCAGCTGCCCGCCTGCCGCCGCGGCGGGGTCGAGTACGGAGCGCGGCGGGCCCGGCGGCCCGCGGGGAGCTGCCCGCCGCTGAGGCAGGATGGTGCGGCGCGGCCGGGCAGCGCAGCAGCAGCAGCAGCCGGGGCCCGCCGTGCCTCCGCCGCGCCACCAACGCTGAGCGCCGCCGCGGACAGCGGCTTCCCGGAGGCAGCGGCGGCCGCAGGAGAAAGAAAAAGGAGGAGGCGATTTCCACGGGAGCAGAGGACAGCGCGGCCGCAGCCGGGGGGCGCCGGGGGTCGCGCCCGCTGGGCGCGGGGAGCGGCCGCCGTCACCTCGGGGTGCGATGTGGCAATGGGAGGCGCGGGGAGCGACTCGGCCGGAGCGGCCGCGGCGGCAGCCGCCGCCC